>NC_082715.1:158453092-158753092 GCF_030144855.1 Hypanus sabinus | reverse complement strand
ACTGCAGCAACAATGGAACAGTCCACCTGATATGCAAGCTGGGTGAGTAAAGGCGGTTCGGACCAATGTTGAGAGATTCGTGAGTCACCGGTGCATGCTCCTGCGCCGTAACTCCTCCGGATGGCTGGGTGGAGATGCTGATTCCTTGAGGTAATATTGATGTGCTCTCTTTTTAATCAGATGACAAGAGTCTCCCCAGTGTTCCCCCACTACAGCTCAGTGTTCCAGCTGACTACCCGGACCAGAGCCCTCAGTGGACAGATGACTCCCAACAGTATGGTGAGTTCACAAGGGGAGGGTTGCGTGGTTTCTGGATGGACTGCTGGCTCTTGCTGTGTGAGCAGTCCTTTATGCACATGGAGTTGTGAATCCGCTCCTCCATTCATGGCTGATCTGGCCGTGGACCCACCTTAATTCTCCTACTGTGCAAAACCTATCTTAACTATGTCTTAAGTATATTTAATAAAGTAGCCTGAATTAATAATTGCACAAATTCACTACTCTCTGGGTCCTCCTCATCCCCATCCTAAAAATACTTCCCTAAATCTTGGGGCTATGTCCCCTCGTTCTAGTCTCACCTACCAGTGGAAACTAATTTCCTGCATCTATCTTTTCTATCCTTTTCATAATTTTATGTTTCTCCAAGATCCCTTCTGATCCTTTTGAATTCCAATGAGTGTAGTCCCAGGTGACTCAATTTCTCCTCATAGGCTAACCCCCCCCCCCCCCACATCTTCAGGATCAACCTGCTGGCCCCCATCCAAAGCCAACATACCCTTCCTCAAGTATGGAGACCAGAACTGCACGCAGTACTCCAGGTGCGGCCTCACCAGTACCCTGTACCTTTGCATAACCACTCTGCTCTTAAGTACAATCCCTTTAGCAGTGAAGGCCATTGTTCCATTTGCCATCTGCTGCACTGACACTCCCAACCCTGTCTGCACCGTCACCTGCTGCAGACTGTCACTCCCAACCCTGTCTGCACCGTCACCTGCTGCACTGACACTCCCAACCCTGTCTGCACCGTCACCTGCTGCAGACTGTCACTCCCAACCCTGTCTGCACCGTCACCTGCTGCAGACTGACACTCCCAACCCTGTCTGCACCGTCACCTGCTGCAGACTGTCACTCCCAACCCTGTCTGCACCGTCACCTGCTACAGACTGTCACTCCCAACCCTGTCTGCACCGTCACCTGCTGCACTGACACTCCCAACCCTGTCTGCACCGTCACCTGCTGCAGACTGTCACTCCCAACCCTGTCTGCACCGTCACCTGCTGCAGACTGTCACTCCCAAGCCTGTCTGCACCGTCACCTGCTGCAGACTGTCACTCCCAACCCTGTCTGCACCGTCACCTGCTGCAGACTGTCACTCCCAACCCTGTCTGCACCGTCACCTGCTGCAGACTGTCACTCCCAACCCTGTCTGCACCGTCACCTGCTGCAGACTGTCACTCCCAACCCTGTCTGCACCGTCACCTGCTGCACTGACACTCCCAACCCTGTCTGCACCGTCACCTGCTGCAGACTGTCACTCCCAACCCTGTCTGCACCGTCACCTGCTGCAGACTGTCACTCCCAACCCTGTCTGCACCGTCACCTGCTGCAGACTGTCACTCCCAACCCTGTCTGCACTGTCACCTGCTACAGACTGTCACTCCCAACCCTGTCTGCACCGTCACCTGCTGCACTGACACTCCCAACCCTGTCTGCACCGTCACCTGCTGCAGACTGTCACTCCCAACCCTGTCTGCACCGTCACCTGCTGCAGACTGACACTCCCAACCCTGTCTGCACCGTCACCTGCTGCAGACTGACACTCCCAACCCTATCTGCACCGTCACCTGCTGCAGACTGACACTCCCAACCCTGTCTGCACCGTCACCTGCTGCAGACTGTCACTCCCAACCCTGTCTGCACCGTCACCTGCTGCAGACTGTCACTCCCAACCCTGTCTGCACCGTCACCTGCTGCAGACTGTCACTCCCAACCCTGTCTGCACCGTCACCTGCTGCAGACTGTCACTCCCAACCCTGTCTGCACCGTCACCTGCTGCAGACTGTCACTCCCAACCCTGTCTGCACCGTCACCTGCTGCAGACTGCCACCATTACCTTCTGTTTTCCCTTCCCAAGTGGATAACCTTGGTTTTCCCAACGTTGTACTCCATCTGCTGGACTCTTGCACAACTACTTCGCCCATCTATATCTCCACATCCTCTGCATGATTGACTTTTTCACTTGAACCTGCTTTGCCATTCAGAATGCTAATGACTGATCCAGCCTTGGTCCCTTTGCCATTTTCCTGCTCTCTCCCCATGCTCCTAGTATTTAAGACATATGGCAGACTTCTTCTTCACAGAGGTAGAGAACTTCAAAGAGCGAAATTCCTCCAGCTTTATCTTAAAAGGGTAATGCCCTGATTGTGAAACCCTGTTGACTTACCCTGAGATATCCCATCAGGGGAAACATCCTCTCAGCACTCTCCCTATTAATGTCCCTCACAACCATGTGATTTAGTCAGATTATTCCTCATTGTTCAAAACTCTGATGGCTATAGGGAGTTCATTCTGTCTTATGCCACACAGTCGTTAGTAAAAAAAAACTTCCTCCTTTTACCAGTTTATTCAAGCGCATCCAAGGAAGTCGCCTGACATCCAGAGACTTAAATCACACCCATATAGGGATTATCAACATGACGTGTATCATCCCATTAGGGTTACACATTACAGAAAGTAATTTCTGGACAAGTTCACTAACATGGATACTGGGAATAAAGGGGGCTGCCAGTGACTAGTGATGTTCCTCAGGGGTCAGTATTGGCACCGTAACTTTTCACGTTGTTTGTCACTGAATTAAAGGCTTTGTGGCAAAATTTGCAGATGATAGGTTGACAGGTGGAGGGAGGGGTCGGTGGTGCTGAGGAAGCAATGCGATCGCTTTAGGGCTTGGACAAATTGGACGAACAGGCAAAAAAGTGGCAGATGAAATACAGGAAATGAATGATGATGCATTTTGGTAAAAGGAACAATAGTGCGGACTATTATCTAAATGGGGAGAAGATTCAAGCATCAGAGGTGCAGAGGGACTTAGGAGTCCTCGTGCAAAACTCCCAGAAGAAAAAGAATTTCAGGATGTATATTGCATTCATTTCTCTGGCATTAAATGTACCTATTGAAACCTGTTGAAGGTTAATTTACAGTTTGAGTCTGTGCTAAAGAAGGCAAATGCAATATTGGCATTCATTTCAAGGGGAATAGAATATAAAAACCAGGAGATAATGCTGAGCCTTTATAAAACACTAGTCAGGCCGCACGTGAAGTATTGTCGACAGTTTTGGGCCCCATATTTCAGAAGGGATGTGTCCTTACTGGAGAGAGTCCGGAGGAGGTTCACAAGAATGAGTCTGGGAGTGAAGGGGTTAACATATGAGGAGAGTTTGGCAGCTTTGAGCCTGTACTCACTGGAATTTAGAAGAATGGGTGGGGATCTCATTGAAACCTACCGCATGTTGGATGTGGAGAGGATGTTTCCTATGTTGGGGGTATCCGGGACTAGAGGGCACAGCCTCAAAATTGAGGGGTGACCTTTTAGAATGGAGGTAAGAGGATTTTTTTTTAGACAGAGAGTAGTGAATCTGTGGAATGCTCTGCCACAGACTTCAGTGGAGGTCAAGACCGTGGGTATATTTAAGGTGGAAGTTGATAGTTTCCTGATCGGTCAGGACATCAAAGGATATGGTGAGAAGGCAGGTATATGGGGTTGAGTGGGATCCAGGATCAGCCATGATGGGCTGAATGGCCTCATTCTGCTCCTATGCCTTACGGTCTTTTGATATTAGCATTTATCTATCACGACAATGCAAGCTGAGACCCTTATCTTGTTTTAACCATTCAGCTGGGGTTACATCCTTCAAAGATGATTTGTAATCAATAAACTTGTTAATAGTGGTGAAATTCCTCTGCTGACCAGAGCTATCTCCTTCACCCGCAATCCTACACACTTTAGGAACAAATCTCTGGCCCCTGGGGTTAGTGTAATGTTGTAACTGTGACTGCAGTGAGATCAGGGTTCGATTCTCATACTGTCTGTAGGAAGTTTTGTATGGCCTCTCCATGACCGTGTGGGTTTCCCACACTCCAGAGTTGTTTGGTGAGGGTTAGAGAGTAGAGGCTATGCCGTGTCAGTGTGAGAAGTGTGGTGCGCGTGCAGGCTGACCCCGGCATGTTCTTGCTGAATTGATTTGATGCAGACGCTGCGTACTTCAATGTACGGGTGACAAAAAGAGCCGATCTTTAATCTTGGCGGGAGCCTTCTCGTTTGGAAGCAACAGGCACAAAATGCTGGAGGAACTCAGCAGGCCAGGC
The DNA here is from genome assembly GCF_030144855.1 of Hypanus sabinus. Lineage (NCBI taxonomy): Eukaryota > Metazoa > Chordata > Chondrichthyes > Myliobatiformes > Dasyatidae > Hypanus > Hypanus sabinus. The sequence continues at coordinate 158,748,727 of NC_082715.1, read as the reverse complement.
AGCATTGATGGAAACGAGGACAGTCGACGTTTCAGGCCAAGGCCCTTCGGCAGGACTGCTGAGTTCCTCCAACGTGTTGTGTGTGTTGTGGTTTTTGTGCCTCGCAAATGACCAGGAGACGCAGAAGATTCTTCAAGAAGGGTTAAACTTTAATTTGCAAATCAAAGCTGAGACAGTCATTGAGCTAGTCACTGATTGCCCACCGATCCTCGGACACGGCATTTTTTATAGCAAAATCCTGGTCCAGTTTCACAGGTACGTCCCATTGACTTAATCATGTTCCAATCCACATCTCCCAGCTGTCTCTCACCAACACACCATCTTCTACATTCTTAAGATTTCATTCTCCTACTAAATTGGGTACATGCATAGCAAACAGCAAACTTCAAAGCTGACTACATCTCTTAGCTACCTCTCATTAACATATATTAACACACCATTGTCTTCTATATTCCTAGCATTTCATCTTGGGTACATGCATAGCAGATAACATTTCTTTAGCTACCTCTCATTGACATACTATTGTCTTCTACATTCCTAAGACTTCATTCTACTAAATTGGGTACATGCATAGCAGACTGACTAGTTACACAGCAAACAATACAAGTTTTATACTCCATAATATTTTTATACTCCAATACTCCAATATATCCCCCCTTTGAGACCCAGAGGGACTCACACAGAGAAAGAAGACTAAGAGTCCGCGCACAAAAGCCTCAATAAACTCAAGCATTTATTCCCAAATCTCGGGTTAAACTACAATTTTCTGCGCCAAGACCTCAAAGTATTCTCTCCCTGCTACCCTGGGCCGCTGAGTCAAAAACCTGTCCCTCTGTACCTGAGACAGGGAAAAAGACTCAGAAGCCCTTACAATCTGCTCCCACACTGTCGTTTTGCTCTTGTTCATCCTGCAGGTGTTGTAGGCTGTAACGATACATTTTCGGTGTTTCTTTCTCCACTAAGCTTGCTTCAGTAATTGCCACGAGCATCGGAAATTGTTTGGTTGCAGCACGCACTACAAGAGATTTGAGACAAGGAAGAAAACAGCACAGCACAAACGCACAGCTCAACAATACAATACTGACAGTTATTGCTATTTTAGTCAGCCATGCTCCCCATCCTCCGAGTCTACTTTCTAACCAATCAAAAAACTGATGTTCAAATCCTGCATTCTGTTTGACCTCCGTCCGCAGATTCTTTAATTTATTCATTGCTTTAGTAAATGATCCTTCTGGGCTAGTATTGTTCGGTATGAAAGTGCAGCATTGTTCTCCAAACATTACACACACACACCCTTTTTCTGCCAAAAGCCAATCCAGTACCTGTCTGTTTTGCCACGCCATCCTGCTAGTTGCACCTAGCTGTTGCCCTAAGGCCTCCAGTGCATCATCGGTGTAGTTGATGATTCTCTGTTGATTGTAGTATATATAGTTTATCCATTCAACATTTTTGCTTACCCCTATCACAGGTATGATAGCTTCCCAGCCTGCAACAATCTCATTTCATGCCTTGAATTCGTTAGGTATATCTCTCGGCTGCTGTACTGTCAATCCGGATTGTCGGGTCTGGGTCATATTTTCTCTTCTGCTGTGGCACAGTCCGCTGCTCAGGGAAGTTATCATTGGACTGTACTTCAGGGGACACTATAACTTCCTGAAGCAGCATGACACACATACATGTTCCTTCCCACCTGAGGGGGAGCGTAGATCTCAGACCATCTTCCTGTCCACACAGCCACCAAGTGTCTGCTAATGGGATAGTCTGAGAGTCCATTGCACCCTCAGGAGGAGGGGAACCCGTCAAGTGTCTTTTACCTGGGGTTACATCCCACGTCTGAGTGCAGTTGCCTCGGAAGTGGCCAACCGGGCGAGTGCCCACCCGCATGAAACATTCATAACTCAGATGGTCCTGCATTATAAGCTGTTGCAGTGTAGGTGTCTGGCTTCTTTTATTTATAGCCCATGCTCTGCTGTAATTGCATTCAGAGGCAAGCTTGCTTTGATCAAACTGCGAGGAAGCCTGATATAGCATACACCAATAGGGGCACATTGGTGCATTGTTCATACAGTTTTGTTAGCAGGGATCTGCTTTAACGCAAATCCTCATGAAACAAGCCCTAACCGGACCTGGACACTGTTGTTCGCATTGTTCCCTGTGCTCTCTTCGCCACCGCGTGCAAGTGGAGGAGTTATAAGGCATGGGAACTACATGCTGAGTGGGGCTTTCCCTTGAGCACAGCTAACAATTCTGTCTCTTCATCATTCCTGCCGTGTATGTTGCCCATTGATACCACTGATTAGTCCGTGTCTGTAACCATGGCGAGGAGGTAAGTGTCGTGCTCCTCTTACTTCTTTTCTGCAGGTTATTAGTCCCATTCCATATCTGCCCCACTAATGGTTCCCAAGTCTGCACTGGAGTTTGTGGGTGCTTTGTCCCCAGGGGCACGACTGGTCGTTCCCAGCTCATCCCCATTATCTGAAGAAGCCCTACTATCCACCACCACATCCTGGGGGTCTTCAGGCCCATCCGCAGAATCAAAAATTTCCCTTACTAATCGACCAAACTCCTGCAGTGCAGTGTCAGCTTCTTGTTCCCCCTGTCTGTCTCCCGCTAACTGCTCTTCCGCATCACTTACCTCGGACACTTCACCTGATTGCCCTTGCGGGACTGCCCTCGTGCGATGGTTCAGATGGCACCAGGTGGAGCGTCCTTCTACCTGAACTGCGGTGGGTGATGCCTTGGTCACCGTAAAGGGTCCTTCCCTTCTTGGCTCGTTCCACTTTCTCCGAAAAACTCGCACGTAAACCTGATCTCCTGGTTTGATCGGTCCTTCCCCTTGTATGGTCTCCGGCTCTTTCTGTTTTTCCTGGGCATAAATAGACCTATGTATCAGTTAGCTGCTGCATGTATTGTTTCAATTCTATTTCCAATTGTTCCAAACTAGGTCCCTTATACGGCCCTCTCCACTGGGGCACTGGCATGGGCCTCCCAGTGAGCATCTCATGCCGTGTCAGGCATGTCATTCGATCAGTTTGCATGTGGTAACTCATCAATGCTAACGGTAAAGCATCGACCCAATTAAGTTTAGTGTCTGCACAGATTTTGTTTAGTTTGTTTTTAGGGTTCCATTAATTCTTTCTACCATGCCCTGCGACTGAGGGTGGTATACACATAACAATGTACTTTCCAATGGCATACCCTCTGGGTCTGCCTTCAATATCTGATTAAAAACGTGTGGTGAATGTTTAAATCCTTGCGGCATTCTGGTATAGGTATACTGAGCACCTCTGTAAGTAAATGCAAACAAGTACTGACACTGGTGGGCTAGAGGAATGCTGAAGAAAGCCGAACACAAATCAATCACTGAAAAGTAACTTGCTTCTGGTGGAACATTAGTCAAAAGTGTGTGTGGGTTAGGGACTACCGCTGGCCAGTCCTCCACCACATCATTTACCGCTCGCAAATCATGCACCAATCTCCACTTAGATTTATCTGCTTTTAAAACAGGCAGCAACGGGGTATTGCATGGACTGTTTGTTCTTTTAAGCACTCCTATTTCAAGCAACCCCTGCACTGTCGATGCTATTCCCTCTTCTGCTTCTGGTCTTAAAGGGTACTGTGGTCTCCGGGGTGGAATTGCTCCCCTTTTCAGCCTTATTTCCACCGGACTTGCTGTTTTTATTTTCCCTACGTCCGTGTCATGCTGTGACCACAGAATAGATGGCAACTCATCTAACCTTTTATCTTTCTGCTGGCCTCTTTCCTTTCCCAGCAAGGGCAGGTGTGGTTGGGGAGTTATTTCGACCTCTCTCACTGTCCCTACCATATCTACACTTACCATTATTTTAATGCAGTTGTTGTTTTCTGATATCCACACCTCTGGCGTGATTTTCCTCCACACTATTACGGTTTCAGCACTCTTAACTAAGGGTCCTAAGTCTTTAGACTGATATCCCATGTTTACCAATAACGTTATGTGGGGCGCAGCCTCCGGTATCCTGTACCATTTTTCTAAAAAGGTGTTCCATTTAACTTGTAAAGCTGCCCCTTGCTTTCCAATTATCACAGCCTCCCTTTCCAGGTGCTGTTGGGTACATGCCTCCAGGTGCCATTTCTCCTCTAACTCCCTGCTCTGAGCCTCGTCAAAAATCACTGTACAATGTAGCTCAGATTTGGGCGTACAGCCCTGGGTAATATAGCCTGCACACCCTTTTTCCATTTCTCCCAGGTTTCCTGAATCTGATCTGCGATGTCTCCTATCCAAAAGACATTAGCCTTCTTGTCTTCTCGCACTATCAATTGAGCCCCTGCTCTTCCCACACTCAGCCCATTTCTGGTGCTTTCTAATTTTAATTCCAATTTCAATAAGGCGTCTCTGCCTAACAAATTAATTGGAGTTCCTTTAAATACTAGCACCGGCAAAACAATTCCTTTATTTCCCATTCTCAACCGCACTGGAGCCGTGCACTGTGTCAACTGTGTTTTCCCCGAGAACCCTACCGTCTTAATAAACTTTCCTGACATGGGAAGGTGAAGGGCATACTGTGGCTGTACACAAGTGTACATGGCTCCAGTATCTATCATCATTGGTGTCAGCTGTCCTTCTAACATAACCTGAACAATGGGTTCCTCATCTGCCTCCCTTGTTATCATTGGGTAATGTCCCTTCCCACTCGAGTTCTCGGGGCACCCCTAATACCTCGCATAGGGGTTCACAGGTCCGCTTGGGCTTGTGGGGGCTGGTCCTTGGTTAAACTTTTAGTTCCCTTCTTATCGGTTCCTGCTGGTGTGTGACAGGCCATGGTGTAAACGGACAATCTCTTCTCATGTGACCTGGCTGATTACATTCCCAGCACAATCTCTCTACTTCTCTTTCCCCCTGTTTCCTCCCCGATCCCCTCTGCCCATAGCTTCTCTGTCCCCCTCCTTGGAACTTCCAGTCCTGTCTGGGCTGTTTGAATTTAGTCTGTTCCTGATAGGGCATTTGTGGGAATGCTCCCCCAAAGACGTTTATTGGCATGGGGTTTTCCAGCCCTTGTCTTACAGTATGATCGGTTCCCCCATATAGCAGTGCTTTGTCCAGTTCGATGGCTGTACTCAGACCGGTGGTTGCTGGTAGCATCTTTTTGTTTTTCTCTTTTTCCTTCTTTTTGAGTTCTTCAAGCTGCATTTGTATTAACTTTCTTTGCACCTCTTCCTGCTGCTCAGCCAACCTTCGTTTGTCTTTTCGGTATTTCTCAACCGCATGGACTACATGGTCTCTAAATTCTTGTGGGGTCTTTGACGTTAGCCCAACCACTTCCTCTAGTTTGGATTTTACTTGTGGAGGCATTGCATCCAAAATGCTATGTTGGAACAGTGTGGTAATAAATAAGCTATTTTGCACCTCTTGCTCAATCTCCAGTCTCCACCTTTTCAGTGTCTCCCAGTGGATCCCCTTTTAAGGCTTTTGGGTCCACTTTGGGTGGATAAAGCTTTCTGAGGGCCTGCCATACCCTCTGCCTCACTCTGTCAAACCCGTCTCCATCAGTTCTTGGGTCGTTCGAGTTTACTATGCCAGCCATTTTCATTAGTTCGTTAAATTTGGAGGTTCCCATCAACCTTATCAACAGTGCCTTCAAATCTCCCATAGCCAATAATCGTCCCGTCGTTTGTTCTTCAAAGGCTCTAATCCATTTCCCTGCTCCTTCATGTAGATTGGGCAGAGTGTTTTTCAGCCCTTCTAGGTCCTGGGATCCCCAAGGGATGTACTGCACATGTCCTGATCCATTAACTAACAACGGCATCATTCTTCCTCCTTCTTCCCAACTGCCCTGGCTCTCCTCCTCACCTGACTCCCCATCTGTCTCAGGGTATGTCTTTACTGCCTCCCACACAAATGTCTCCGGGGTTCTTTTCTTCCCTCGGTCTCCCTGTGGAGTCCTTCCTTTCTGTCTTAATTCAATACTTGGTTGGCCCCTGGAGTATTTTTCGCATCTCTTCTGGCAATCCCCTCTCAGTAACTTATCTGGCTCTCTCTCTACTTCCGCAAGTCGCTCCCCTACCGCCTCTTTCTGCTCTTCTAGGCTTCTGCCTCCTACCTCTTCCCCACAAATTCTCACATCCTCTCTCTCTCCACTTAACTCTTGCTCCTCCAATGAGTCACCTTCTTTTCTAGTCCGTTTATTTCTATGGTATAACTGATACTCCGCATACTCCTTTTCCTCTCTTATTTCATCTGTTCAATCTCTTCTCCCATTTCTCTCTGTACCTGTTCTATCTTTATCCTTTCTGCCTGTATCTCCTTCCATATTGCCGCTTTTTCCTTCTCGTATTGTTTTTTTTCCTCCTCATTATCCCAAACTTGTACTTCTCCCTGCATGCTTACTGTTCCTGTCAGCAGGGGGCATTGCTTAGGGGTTCCTTCCTCATTATAGGGAGGGGGTTTTTCTGTTTCTGTCACATCCGGGTTCGGAGCCGAAGCCAGCTTCTCACCGTACCCTTCTCTCTCTCTAACAGGCTGTTTCTCCAGCACCTTAGTGTCTCCCTCGCTTGTAATCAATATTCTACCTGTCCTCCTCAGCCTTTCTCCCTCCGTTCTGAAGAGTTTTAGCACTTCCATTTCTCGTTCTCTTTTCTGCTCTCTTTTCTTAGATTTATCTTTTGGTTTGTAATTTTTAATTAGTCCCTCCATTTCTTCGCACAAACGTACATCAAACGTTCCTTCTCTTGGCCACTTTGTGACCAGGTTATTGGTTCTTTTTTCCCATTTTTCTGAAGTTTTTGTGATCTCATTATTAATTAACGGGAATTTTTTGCTCAGAATCTCTACTGCTGTCCCTCTACCTGTCATGTTGTTCTCTCTTTTTAAGGTATTTCAGAGATTCACAGTTCGTTTACTGGATAGTATTACTTACTCTAATTCGATGCCTAGTCTAACAGCACGTGGACTTTTTCTACACTAAATTCACTTTAATTCTAACACCACGTGAACTTTTTCTACAGTAAATTCACTTTAATTCTAACACCATGTGGACTTTTTCTTCCTTTTCTTTCTTTTTCAATCTTTTTATTGAGTTTCATATATAAAAAAACATAACATAATAATGAATAGGTTATAAGTGCAATAGACTTGAAATTAAATTAAATTAATAATAAGATAACAATATCCTATTAAAATATCAACAGAAAAAATAGTACATAAATCAATCAAGCCTATAATAATTATATATGAAAAAAATAAGAATAATCATCAAAAGAAAAAAAATTTAAAAATACAAGAAAAAATATATATTAAGAAAAAAAAACACACTAATCTAAACTAACATGGGCAATAATAACAGTTTATATGTATATGATAGTGTCAAGAACTCCGGAACTCCATACCAGAACAAGAATAAACAGAGAGAAGGTCTGGAAGAGGCCAAATTAATTCATATGAAAATGTCGAATGACATTCTTCAAATTTAATTGATGAGTCAAAAATAGTGCTTCTAATTTTTTCCAAGCTCAGACAAGAAATAGTTTGAGAGAACCACTGAAACGTGGTAGGAGGATTTACTTCTTTCCAATTTTGTAATATAGACCTTCTGGCCATTAATGTTACAAAAGCGATCATTCGTCTGATTGAAGGGGAAAACTGATTACCATCCTCATTTGGTATACCAAAAATTGCAGTAATAAAATGAGGGGGTAAATCAATATTCCAAACTGAGGAAATGGTAGCAAATATGTCCTTCCAATAGTTATGTAAAGTGGGACATGACCAAAACATGTGGGTCAGTGAGGCCACATCTGAATGACATCTGTCACATTGAGGGTTAATATGAGAATAGAATCGAGCAAGCTTATCTTTAGACATATGAGCTCTATGTACAATTTTAAATTGTATTAAAGCATGTTTAGCACATATAGAAGAAGAATTAACAATTTGTAAAATTTTATCCCATTTTTCTGTTGATATATTATATTGAAGTTCTTTTTCCCATTCTTGTTTAATTCTACCTGATATTTCTGGTTGTATCTTCATAATCATATTATAAATAAAAGCCACTAATCCCTTCTGACAAGGATTTAAGGTAAAAATCAAATCTGAAAAATCCATTGAAGTTGAATTGGGGAAGGATGGTAGAACTTTATGTAAAAAATTTCTGATTTGTAAATATCTAAAAAAATTAGATTTAGGTAACTTAAATTTGTTGGAAAATTGGTCGAAAGACATCAAACTACCTTCAAAAAAAAGATCACGAAAACATTTTATACCTTTCCTTTTCCATGTGCTAAAAGCTTGATCTGTCAAAGAAGGTTTGAAAAAAAAATTAAGTAAAATAGAGCTATCAAGAACAAAGCTTTTCAGAGTAAAAATTTATGAAATTGAAACCAAATTCGTAATGTATGTTTGACAACAGGGTTAGATATCTGTTTATTGAATTTAACTAAATCAGCAGGAAGAGAAGAACCAAGAACGGAGAATAGAGGATATCCCTGTGCCTCATTGCATTCTAAATTTACCCACTGTGGGCACAATGGTGAATCCAAATCTGATTTCCAATATATTAAATTACGGATATTATTCGCCCAATAGTAAAATCTAAAGTTAGGTAAAGCTAAACCACCATCTTTTTTAGATTTTTGTAATTGCTTTTTACTTAACCTGGGGTTTTTATTTTGCCACACAAATGAGCAAATTTTTGAATCAATGTTATCAAAAAAAGATTTAGGAATAAAAATTGGTAAAGCTTGAAATAAATATAAAAATTTCGGTAAAATCATTATTTTAATAGCATTAATCCGACCAACTGATGATAAGGATAAGGGAGACCATCTTGTAGTAAGTTGTTGAATTTGATGGAACATAGGTAAAAAATTCAGTCTAAATAAATCTTTATATTTCTTGGTAATTTTTATACCTAAATAGATAAAGTTATCAGTAACAACTTTAAATGGTATCCTGTCATTCAATAAAGTTTGCGTGTTTAAAGGAAATAAATCACTCTTATCCAAGTTTAGTTTATAACCAGAAAAACTACCAAATTGAGCCAACAAGGATAAAATAGCGGGAATAGACCTGTCAGGATCAGAAATATATAACAACAAGTCATCAGCATAAAGTGATAACATGTATAACTTCTCATTACGGGTAATACCAAAAATATTAGGAGATTCACGAATAGCAATGGCTAAAGGTTCTAATGCGATATTAAATAATAAAGGACTTAAGGGACAACCTTGTCTCGTACCACGAGATAATTGAAAAAAAGAGGATCTGTAATTATTTGTAAGAACAGAAGCAACAGGTTTATAATATATTAGTTTGATCCATGATATAAAATTAGGACTAAAATTAAAATATCTCAAAGCCTTAAATAAGTATGTCCATTCAACTCTATCAAAAGCTTTTTCAGCATCTAATGAAATAACACATTCTGGGATTGTGGGTGATGAAGTATAAATTATATTAATCAATTTTCTAACATTAAAAAAGGAATACCGATTCCTAATAAAACCAGTTTGGTCTTCTGAAATAATCTGTGATAGTACCTTTTCTAACCTAATAGCTACAATTTTTGTAAGAATCTTAGAGTCTACATTTAATAGCGATATAGGGCGATAAGATGCACATAAAGTAGGATCCTTATCTTTTTTAAGAATTAGAGAGATAGTAGCTTCATAAAAAGATTGAGGTAATCTCTTCTTAGCAAAAGCATCATTAAAGATTTCACATAACCAAGGGGAAAGCAAAGAAGAAAAAGTTTTAAAAAATTCTATAATATAACCATCAGGACCAGGAGCTTTCCCTGAATTCATTGATGAGATAGCCTCTCCTATTTCGGCCATAGACATAGGAGCATCGAACAAGCTCCGATCTTCATCTGCCAGTTTGGGAATATTCAAATTGTTAAAAAAATTATCCATCATGGACAGATTGCCATCAAATTCTGATTGATATAAAGATTTATAAAAATCTTGAAAAGTGTTATTGATTTCTTTATGATCAGTAGTTAGATTACCGTCTTGTTTACGAATTTTAATAATTTGTCGCTTAGTCGAAATAGCTTTTAATTGGTTAGCTAACAATTTACCAGTTCGATCACTATGGATATAAAATTGAGCCCTGGTCCTAATTAATTGATTCTCAATTGAAGAAGATAATAATAAGCTATGCTCCATTTGAAGCTCAACTCTCTTCTTATAAAGTTCTTTGGTAGAAGTCATGGAATAAATCTTATCAATTTCTTTAATTTTATCCATTAATAAAGCAATATCTAAATATCTTTGTTTTCTTTTACCAACGGAATATGAGATAATTTGTCCACGGATAAATTAAAAGTGTCCCAAAGTATTCCTCTGTCAGTCTCTTCAGTATAGTTTGTTAAGAAAAACAAGTCAATTTGCTGTTTTATGTAGGTGATAAATTCTGGATCTTGAAGCAAAGTAGCGTTAAGTCTCCAAGATATAGTTTTATTGGAAAAGTCCGAAATCTTGATAGATAACTTCAAAGGTGCATGATCCGAAATAGTAATAGAATCATATTTACAATCAGTAACATCCGTTAATAAACGATGATCAATAAGGAAATAATCAATTCTAGAATAACTGTGATATACATGTGAAAAAAACGAAAATTCTTTATCTTTAGGGTTCAAAAACCGCCATATTTCAGTAATTCCCGAATCAACCATAAAAGAATTAATAAATAAGGCTGATCTATTCGGAAGAATTCGGATAGGTTTAGATCTATCCATCAAAGGATTCAGACAACAATTGAAATCTCCACCCATTATCAACATATGTGGCGGCTCATTTCCTAGCGTATGCGAACCGACTCACAATTAGATAGCCTACGGGGGTTTGCGAGCACAGAGCTTTGGAGCCTCTTCGCCATGGGGGGCCGGTTGACAGAGGCTTAAAAGTGAGGCTGAAGTTTTCGAATAAAGTTTTTCCTTCGACTGCAGTTACCGACTCCGTGTCGTAATTTTAGCGCTGTTTGTAGCACACCGCTACAATTGGTGACCCCGACGGTCCAAACGATTTTTGGACCAGAAATGACCGACGCCGCCTCTGTTCATGCGGTTTCGTTGAAACTGCCGGGTTTCTGGACACAGCGCCCGGACCTATGGTTCCAGCAAGCCGAAGCCCAATTCCACGTTCGCCGGATCATCTCAGAAGACACCCGCTACTACTACGTGGTGGGCTCCCTCGACCAGGACACAGCTGCCCAGGTCGCGGAGTTCGTACAGTCGCCCCCGGCAGACGGCAAGTACACGGAATTCAAAGCCCTGCTCCTCAGGATTTTCGGACTCTCACGGCGCGAGCGGGCTGCCCGTTTACTGCACCTGGATGGCTTGGGCGACAGACCTCCATCGGCTTTAATGAACGAGATGTTGTCTCTGGCCGAGGGACACACAGGCCTCATGTTTGAGCAGGCATTCCTGGAGCAGCTGCCCGAGGACATACGCCTGCTGCTGTCCGACGCGGATTTCAGTGACCCCCGGAAGGTGGCAGCCCGGGCGGACTTGCTGTGGAACGCCAAAAAGGTGAGCGGGGCGTCCATCGCACAGATCACCCAGCCACGCTCCCGGCAGCAAACCAGTCCAGGCCCGGCCGCAGAGCCCACTAACCCCCGGCCCAATGACCACTGGTGCTTCTACCACCAGCGGTGGGGCGCGGAAGCCCGCCGTTGCCGCCCGCCCTGCAAGTTCCCGGGAAACGCCAGGGCCAGCCGCCGCTGATGGCTACGGCGGCTGGCCATCGGGATAGCCTCCTGTATGTGTGGGATAGCAGGTCGGGACGCCGCTTTTTGGTCGATACTGGGGCTGAGGTCAGCGTTTTACCTCCGACAAGTTACGACACTCGCAGCAGGGCACCGGGTCCCCCCCTGAGGGCCGTGAATGGCAGCACAGTAAGGACCTATGGCACCCGTCAGGTGCAGCTACAGTTCGGCCCCAGCCAGTTCACGTGGGACTTCACACTGGCCGCCGTAGCCCAACCGCTTCTGGGTGCGGATTTTTTGCGAGCTCACAGCCTGCTGGTTGACCTGCCCAGGAAGAGACTGGTACACGCCGAGACCTTTCAGACGTTCTCCCTGGGCGCGGCCCAGTTGCCAGCCCCTCACCTCGGCTCCATCACGCTGTCCGACAACGACTTCACCAGGGTCCTGGCGGAGTTCCCATCGGTTCTGGCACCGCAGTTCACAGCAGCCATGCCCAGGCACGGCGTACAGCACCACATCCCGACACAGGGACCACCCCTCCATGCCCGTGCTCGGCGGCTTCCCCCGGACAAGCTCCGACTGGCGAAGGAGGAGTTCCAGAGAATGGAGGAATTGGGGATCATCCGGCGGTCCGACAGCCCCTGGGCTTCCCCCCTGCACATGGTGCCCAAAGCGACGGGGGGCTGGAGACCGTGCGGCGACTACCGCAGGCTGAACGAGGCTACCACACCGGACCGCTACCCTGTGCCGCACATTCAGGACTTTGCGGCAAACCTGCACGGCGCCCGGATCTTCTCCAAGGTCGACCTTGTCCGAGGGTACCATCAAATCCCGATGCATCCTGACGACGTCCCCAAGACGGCTCTCATCACCCCGTTTGGCCTCTTCGAGTTCCTCCGCATGCCGTTCGGCCTGAAGAATGCCGCACAGACGTTCCAGCGGTTAATGGACGCGGTGGGACGGGACCTGGACTTCGCGTTCATCTATTTGGATGACATCCTCATAGCCAGCGGCAGTCGTCAGGAGCATCTGTCCCACCTCCGTCAACTCTGCGCCCGACTGAGTGAGTACGGTCTTACAATTAACCCTGCCAAATGCCAGTTCGGACTTGATACCATTGACTTCCTGGGCCACAGGATTACTAAAGACGGGGCAACCCCTCTGCCCGCTAAGGTAGATGCGGTCCGCCACTTCCCCCGACCCACCACGGTCAAAGGCCTTCAGGAATTCGTAGGTATGGTCAATTTCTACCGCCGCTTCCTCCCTTCAGCTGCCCGGATCATGCGCCCCCTGTTCGCCCTGATGTCGGGTCCGAGCAAGAACATTACCTGGGACGAGGAGTCCGCCGCCGCTTTCGTTCAAACGAAGGAAGCTTTGGCTGACGCCGCAATGCTAGTACATCCCAGAATGGACACCCCTACCGCCCTCACAGTGGACGCATCAAACACGGCAGTCGGTGGGGTGCTGGAGCAGCTCATCGCAGGTCGCTGGCAACCCCTGGCGTTTTTCAGCAAACACCTGCGGCCACCCGAGCTCAAGTACAGTGCTTTTGACCGGGAACTGTTGGCGCTCTACCTGGCAATCCGGCATTTCAGGTACTTCCTAGAAGGTCGGCCCTTCACCGCGTTCACGGACCACAAACCGCTTACCTTTGCGTTTACGAAAGCATCCGACCCCTGGTCATCCCGCCAGCAACGCCACCTGTCCTACATCTCTGAATACACAACGGATGTCCGGCACGTCTCGGGTAAGGACAATGTCGTGGCGGATGCGCTCTCTCGCCCTACCGTTCATGCCCTTTCCCAAGGGGTAGACTTTGAGGCACTGGCAGAGGCACAGCAGGTAGATGAGGAGATTCCGAGTTACAGGACTGCAGTCTCTGGTTTGCAGCTCCAGGACTTCCCCGTGGGCCCAGGTGAGAGGACCCTACTCTGTGACGTCGCCACCAACCAGCCCCGTCCGGTCGTCCCCGCAGCCTGGCGGCGACGTGTTTTCGACTCCATTCATAACTTGGCGCATCCCTCCATCCGGACAACTGTCCGGATGGTTTCCAGCAGGTTCGTTTGGCACGGACTCCGCAAACAGGTCAGTGAATGGGCCAGGACGTGCATGCACTGCCAGACGGCCAAGGTTCAGCGGCACACCAAAGCCCCACCGCAGCAGTTCCATCCCACCCACCGGCGTTTCGACCACATTCATGTGGATATCGTGGGCCCCCTGCCAGTGTCGCGCGGAGCGCGTTACCTCCTGACTATCGTGGACCGGTTCACAAGATGGCCAGAGGCGGTCCCGCTCACCGTCACCACCTCCGAATCTTGCGCCCGAGCCCTGATCGCCACCTGGATATCCCGCTTTGGTGTACCAGCCCACATTACCTCCGACAGAGGCGCCCAGTTCACCTCCAGCCTGTGGTCAGCTATGGCCAGCCTTTTGGGGACTCAGCTGCACCACACCACTGCCTACCACCCACAGTCGAACGGGCTAGTGGAGCGTTTCCACCGTCACCTGAAGTCGGCCCTCATGGCCCGCCTGCGAGGAGCCAACTGGGCGGACGAGCTTCCCTGGGTCCTTCTCGGCATCCGCACAGCGCCCAAGGACGACCTGCACGCCTCGTCGGCCGAGTTGGTATACGGCGCGCCCCTGGCCGTCCCCGGGGAGTTCCTACCAGCCCCGAGGGGGCAAGAGGAAGAACCCACTGCAGTCCTGGGCAGACTTCGCGAGAAGCTCGGTAACCTGGCCCCCATACCCACTTCACAGCATGGGCGGCACCCGACCTGCGTACCCAAAGACCTACGGAACTGTAAGTTTGTGTTTGTACGAAGGGGCGGGCATCGGCCACCGCTGCAGCGGCCATACGAGGGGCCGTTTACGGTGCTCCGGAACAACGGGTCCACGTTCGTGCTGGACGTTGGGGGGAAGGAGGAGGTTTTCACGGTGGACCGCCTCAAGCCGGCCCATGTGGACCTGGCGCAACCGGCCGAGTTTCCGGCGCCTCGGCGCAGAGGCCGACCTCCCAAGCAGGTTCTGGCCCAGGCTGTGGACATTGGGGGGTGTATCGCCGGTTCTGGGGGGGGGTTATGTGGCGGCTCATTTCCTAGCGTATGCGAACCGACTCACAATTAGATAGCCTACGGGGGTTTGCGAGCACAGAGCTTTGGAGCCTCTTCGCCATGGGGGGCCGGTTGACAGAGGCTTAAAAGTGAGGCTGAAGTTTTCGAATAAAGTTTTTCCTTCGACTGCAGTTACCGACTCCGTGTCGTAATTTTAGCGCTGTTTGTAGCACACCGCTACAATATATTCATTTAGATTAGGAAGGGGAAGTAAATAAACGTTTAAAAAATTCAGGGCAGTCAAAGTTTGGAGCATAAATATTAACTAGAACCACTTTTCGATTAAAAAGTGAACCAGTTATCAACAAAAATCTGCCCTGTGGATCAGAAATAATTTCATGATGTGTAAACGAAATTGAGGGGTCTATAAAAATAGACACACCCTAATTTTGGCGGTACAATTCGAGTGAAATTGTTGATCCGTCCAGAACCTAAAAAAACGTTGATTATCCTCCCTCCTAATATGGGTCTCCTGTGCAAAAATAATATTAGCATTTAGTCTATGGAATACTTTAAATATTTTTTTACGTTTAATCAGATGATTTAAACCATTAGTATTCCAAGAGATAAAATTAATAGACTTAACCATCATGCCAATATTAATTGTATATATCATAAAAGGTTAAAAAGACACATAACCCATAATTCAGGAAGAAGGAAAAATGATTCAGGAGCAACTGGAGAACATGACAACTCAACAATATTAATAATTTAAAGTCGGCCCATAAACTAAAAGCAAAAAAATAAAAAGCAAAAGCGTGAAAAAAGATCCCTCCCCCCTCCCCAACCCCTCGAAAAAAAAGCCAAGCGGCAGGCGCACAAACTAGTACTAATATTACCCCCATTTCAAGATGGCAACTCCACAAAAAGATAAAAAGAGACTATATAACACCCAGATTTAAATACAGGGTTGTAAAAAAAAATATCAAAATGAAAAAAAAAGTAATATAATAAAGCAAAAGATCATTAATAAAAAAAAGGATAACCATTGAAGTTTAAAATAGTGTAATATGCCTTTAAAAAAAGATTCCATATTCAAATATAAGAAAATGACGTTTCAAAAACAGAGACTTATGGGAAGAAGAAACGACATTTTGAAAGGACCATATTACAGAATATAAATGTAAATTCGCCAATCTTTTTTTTAAAAAATAGGTCATCAAAATAAGATTAAAAAAGGATTCAATAATCACTACAATATATATAAAAAAAAGGTCCAAAAATTCAAAACATTTGTCCCATTCTCAAATACAGGCAAATAAACGCTTACGGAAAGCAAAGTCTTATGGGAAAAAGAAATAACATCTTAAAAAATAAATCATTATTACAAAGTCTTAACATGTATATCTAATCCAGAGGAAAAAAACTTAATTAAGAAAAAAGACATTATAGTAAAATTAAAAGAGCATCTGTAAATCATGATAATACAAAAAAACCAGGTCTACAGACCAAAGTAAAAAGCTATAATGCAGCTTCATAAGTTAAAGCCTTAAAACGGAATGGCGTCTTCTCTCCAAAAATTCTTCAACATAACACATAGTTCAAGTTGTACTAGAAGACCGATATTCTTCAACGAATTTCTTCGCTTCTTCCGGAGTATTAAAGAAGCGCTGATTGTCATCACTCAACGTAATTCTGAGATTCGCTGGGTATCTTAAAGCTTGTTTAAGTCCAATCGAATGAATCACTGCCATCACTGGTTTAAAAGCGATTCTCACCCTCATCACCTCGAATGAGTAATCCTCAACAATACGAAAGTTGTTGCTTCTGTGAGAAATCACACCTTTCTGACGAGCTAATCGAATTAAAAGCTCTTTCTCCCGAGGATAATGGAGACGGACAATCACAGCTCGTGGCTTGTCTCTCGCAGCCGAAAATCTCAAAACTCTGTGGGCACAATCAATAGTAGGTTTAGCCCGCAAAGCGTCCTCGCCAAAAATTTCCCACAATAAGTTAGAGAAATATTCAGTTAGGTCACCAGATTCAACATTTTCGGTAAATCCAATAATACGCAAGTTCTGTCTGCGAGATCGGTTTTCAAGATTGGTGATTTTAAACTTATACTGATCCACTATTTTAGCGGTCGACCGTACCTTCTCCTCCAAAGTTTCGATTGTACGTATTTTTTCACAAATTATCTTGTCAAGAGCCGCAAACTTTTCTTCATGCCGTTCAATATCTGCTGCCAGCGATTGAAGCTTGGTATCAAACGATCTAACGACTTCTTCAAGCTCAGACGTTTTCACAGTAAGCTTATTTTCCAGACTTGCAAGTTTAGTATCCAGAAGACTGGAGATTGCTTCGAGAGATATAGGGTCTTTAGATGATTTCTTAGGTACAGACATTTTAAGTTTGAAAAAATTAAATCAAGTATTATTTTAAAAAAGAAATAAATCGTAAATATCAACGAAAAGATTTGATTAAAGGGTGATTATAGCTTAAAAAATGAAGAGCGCCTAAAAGGCAGATGTCTACGTTGCCATCTTGAAACTCCACCCCCTGACTTTTTCTTCCTATAACACCACATGGACTTTTTCTTAATTAAACTTACTCTAATTCTATGCCTAGTCTATTGTCTATCTACCAGCGCTTTAAACTATATTTTGGACTGTCCTTGTTTCCTATTCTGTTCTGCCCGTGCAGACCTCTTTTCAGAGCAGTACCCACAGAACTTTCTCTAAACACCTCGCCCGTTCAGACCCTTATCTCTTAAGGCGGTATCCACGAGGATTTTCTACTCTAAACACCTCGCCCGTTCAGACCCTTATCTCTTAAGGCGGTATCCACGAGGATTTTCTACTCTAAACACCTCGCCCGTTCAGACCCTTATCTCTTAAGGCGGTATCCATGAGGATTTTCTACTCTAAACACCTCGCCCGTTCAGACCCTTATCTCTTAAGGCGGTATCCACGAGGATTTTCTACTCTAAACACCTTGCCCGTTTAGACCCTTATCTCTTAAGGCGGTATCCACGAGGATTTTCTACTCTACTTTCCCTGCCCATTAAGCCCTTCGTTTCGTACGAAGCGGTACCCACAGGAATTTACCAACACCACGTGGACTTTTTTTTAAACTTCTTATTAACTTATTTGTACTTACCTTCACTGCAGTGTTCTTGATCAATCCTCTGAGCCTCCTCTGTTAACCCCCAATTCTGCCAGATTCTTTGGACCGGAGAGACCCTTCGGCAGTGGTTCCACACTTCTGAGACTCCAAGACCACCCCAAAGCCAACAGAATTCTTAGTCCAAATTGTCGCAAAAGCGCTTACTTTTTGTTTGGGTGCACCCTTAATTCTGTTAGCCTTGTGGGGGTCCCTGGAGGACTGGGAAGCGTTCCCAATCTGCCGTTTCCTTTCCGTGGGTCTCTATCCGGTCCTGCCGCGGTCGCCAATTATGTTGTGGTTTTTGTGCCTCGCAAATGACCAAGAGACGCAGAAGATTCTTCAAGAAGGGTTAAACTTTAATTTACAAATCAAAGCTGAGACAGTCATTGAGCTAGTCACTGATTGCCCACTGATCCTCGAACACGGCATTTTTTATAGCAAAATCCTGGTCCAGTTTCACAGGTACGTCCCTGACTTAATCATGTTCCAATCCACATCTCCCAGCTGTCTCTCACCAACACACCATCTTCTACATTCTTAAGATTTCAGTCTCCTACCAAATTGGGTACCTGTATAGCAAATAATAAACTCACCAGAACTGAGCAATGTTCTTAATCTACATTTCTTTAGTTCTTTAGCTACCTCTCATTAACATACCATTGTCTTCTACATTCCTAAGACTTCAGTCTCCTACCAAATTGGGTACCTGTATAGCAAATAATAAACAATCTACATCTCTTTAGCTACCTCTCATTAACATACCATTGTCTTCTACATTCCTAGGATTTCATCTTGGGTACATGCATAGCAAGCTGACTACATAGTTTTAGTTACACAGCAAATGATACAAGGTTTATACTCCATAATACTTTTATACTCCAATACTCCAATATGTGTTGCTTGGATTTCCAGCATCTGCAGACTTCCTCTTGTTTGTAAACAGCAGGTTAATCAGATCTCCATCTGTTTGTTATTACTTGCACTGCGTATACGATTACAGAAACCATCTGGCCCGTTACAGCCCTGTACCAGTGTATTCAAGCCCTGAATGCTGGGAAAACATAACCCCCACTGAATCCCCACAGTGGGCAGGCCACGATGATCCCTGTGGCTGCCAAAATATCTGAAACTTGCCTCGGTGTGAGGAATTTGAAACAAGGGAATATCTGCAGATGCTGGAAATCCAAGCAACACACACAAAATGCTGGAGGAACTCGGCAGGACTGGGGAGGTGGTGAGGGGAGATGAGGAGTTGGAGTAAGAGAGTGCAGGAGGGGAGGAAGAACCACAAGGTGATAGGTAAAACTGGGAGGGGAGGAGGAGAGGTGAAGTTGATTGGAGAGGGGGGAATCTGATAGGCAAGGACAGGTCATGGAAGAAAGAAATGTGGGAGGAGCACCAGAGGGAATGGTGAAGGGGAGGGGGGAAGCATTGTCAGAAGTTCAAAAAATTGATGTCCATGCCTTCAATTTGGAGGCTACCCACCCAGATGAAATTTAAGGTGTTTTTCCTTCAAGCTGAGTGTGACTTCATCGCGACAGTAGAGGAGACCGTGGACTGACATGTTGGAATGGGAAGTAGTTAAGACTGGGTGGCCACTGGGAGATCTCGCTTTTTCTAGTGGATGAAGTGTAGGAGCTCGGTGAAGTGGTCTCCCCGATATGCAGGGGCCACATCGGGACAACCGGATACAGTAGATGAGCCCAACAGACTCGGGTGAAGTGTCACCTCACCTGGAAGGCCTGTCTGGGGCCCTGAGTGGTAGTGAGTAAGAAGGTGTAGGGGCAGGTGTAGCACTGTTTCCATTTGCCAGGAGGGAGGTCAGTGGGGAGGGACAAACGGAGAAGGGAGTCCCAGTGGAAAGCAGAAAGTGGAGGGGTGGGGAGAGATGAGCACAGTGGTGAGACGCTTCACTGTGTGTGATGTCCTCTCTCTCACAGCTACCTGGACTATATCTTTAACCACCCCGTCTCTTGCAAAAATGCTGTCCCCTTCTCTCAATTCCTCCGTCTCCGCCGCATCTGCTCTCAGGATGAGGCTTTTCATTCCAGGACGAAGGAGATGTCTTCCTTTATTAAACAAAGGGGCTTCCCTTCTTCCACCAACTCTGCCCTCAAATGCATCTCTCCAATTTCACACACACCTGCCCGCTACCCCACTTGGGATAGGGTTCCCCTTGTCTTCACCTACCACCCCACCAGCTTTCATGTCCAACATATAATTCTCCGTAACTTCTGCCTCCTCTAGGTTGGAGGAACAACACCTGATATTCCGTCTAGGTAGCCTCCAACCTGAATTCTCTAACTTCCATTAATGCCCCTCTTTTCTTACCCCATCCCTCATTCATTCATTCATCCATCCATCCATTTATTTATTTATTTGTTTGTTTGTTTATTTATTCATCCATCCATCCATCCTCTCTTCCCACCCCCCCTTTCTTTTCTCTCTTTTATTCTCTTTCTGTCCCTCTCACAATCGCTCCTTTGTCTGCTCTCCATCTCCCTCTGGAGCTCCCCTCCCCCTTTGTTTCTCCCTAGGCCTCCCATCCCATGATCCTTCCCCTTCTCCAGCTCTGTATCCCTTTTGCCAATCACCCTTCCAGCTCTTAGCTTCATCCCTCCCCCTCCGGTCTTCTCCTATCATTTCGGATCTTCCCCTCCCCCTCCCCCTTTCAAACCTCTTACTGTCTTTTCTTTCCGTTAGTCCTGACGAAGGGTCTCGGCCCAAAATGTCGACTGTACTTCTCCCTGTAGACGCTGCCTGGCCTGCAACGTTCCACCTTGTATCCTGCCTGGGTAGCCTCCAACCTGATGGCATGAACATTGATCTCTCGAATACTCACTGTTCCCCATTCCCATTTCCCCCTATCCCCTTACTCCTTCCCTCTGGTGCTCCTTTTTCTTTCATCCAAGGCCTGTCCTCTCCAATCAGATTCCCTCTTCCCCAGCCTTGTACTTCTTTCCCACTCAACTTCCCGAGTTTTTTACTTCACTCCTCCCCCTCCCGGTTTCACTTGCTTTTCTCAGTTTGTTAATGGCCTGGATTTAAATACGGGAGGCTTAAACTTCACAATTCACAAATAATTCAAAACTCAAATGGGGCAGCACAGTCGAATATGCCGCAGAGCACTGGTGGTAAACTGGGCAGGCAGTGTTAAATGGGATGCTGGAGAGGGAAGCTGGTCTGTATCTAACTGAATGGTTCAGTGTTAAATAGGATGATGTCAGTTTTTAAGTAACTGGACATGCGTAGAAGACCTGGACTGAATCCGGGCTTTTTTTCACTTACAAATTAGAGATGTTTTAGGGTTCCGGTTAGAGTTAGTTCCCACACTACCAGTTTCAGGAACAATTATTACCCTAAACTGCCAGGCTCCTGAACTAGCATGAATACCTTCACTGTCCTCAAGTCTAAACGATTGCACAAGCTGCAGACTGACTTTCAGGGACTGTGCAAGTCCCGTTCTCAGCATTATTAACGTACATTTCTCTTTGCACTATTTGCCTTCTTTTGCACATTGGTTGATTGTCAGTCTTTATGTGTAGATTTTTCATGAATTCTATTTTATATTTTTCTGTAAATGCTTGCAAGTAGTATCTAGTGACAGATCGAATTGTACTTTGATTGAATGATGGGTTAAATTAGAGAGTGTAACTGTGTGCATTGACAACTCTCATTTGCTTTCTGTTCCATTGCAGAGGCCAACCCCTTCCTGCAGATGGTTCACCGTGCAATGACATCTCGGCTCCTGCAGCTGCCCGATAAGCACTCTGTCACCGCACTGCTCAACACCTGGGCGCAGAGCGTCAAGCAGGCCTGCCTCTCTGCGGCGTGACCGCCTCGAGCACCTTCCCGCTGAACCAGCCGTTCAATGGATATATTGGAGAGCTTGCACCTTCCATCTTTCTTACTGGTCACCGTGGAGTACACAGGACCTTCCCATTGTAATTGCTGGATAGAAAAACATGTATCAAGAATTCAACACATTATACAGTCTTTGTTTCTCTTTCAGACAGTCTTTTTGCTTAAAGCCCAAAGTGGATTTCAGTTTCCCATATGTTACCTGGGTAAGCCTGTTTTTAATAATGTATCAGTGAAGTTACCACTGGAGTAAATTGTTTTCCACAGAATTGTTAATAGCTTTATTTATTTGAGGATTTACAGCTTGGCCTTGCCTGTCTGGTGAAATTCTGGGAGAGCTTGCTGTCATTCAGTTGGGAACATGAGCTGATTAATCCCTGCACTAATGCTGTGCTGGAAGAACATTAAACTGCCAACCTTAGCAGCTAATGAACAAAAGCTCACCAGGTTAGGCAGCACCTGGGGGAAGAGAAAGAAATTTAGTGCTCGAAAACTGACCTTTCATCAGAAATGGGACGGGCTGCATTCACCCGTCATCGCCACCATCAATCAGACTTATCTGTCCCCACAAATCCGTCAGTTCCTGCTCTGTCCAACCCCTCCCCCTGTCTGCAGCTTGAAATATTTCCAGTGCTTTTACTGAGAGTCACAAGTGACTACGGTATCTGGAGTCCGGATTAATAAACTGACTGTTGGAGGAGGGACTGACCTGCTGACTTTCTCCAATATTTTGTTCTTGTTCCAATGCTTAACCCTTACACACTGTTCAGGTCAAATTTGACCCGTTTTCACATCTGACAGCAGGAAAAACACCCTACATGTCATTTTTTAGCCGAAATTTGACGACTTTTCCTAAAGTGACCCAAAATGCGCAAAAATTAAAATATTTTAAAATGTTATACTTTTGTACAGGCGCTACAAATTTTTGTACATTGAGTCTGTCCTGGGTCAAATTTGACCCGTATCTATTGAAATGGATGTTAGATCTCTGGAACATTAGTTAAGGATTAATCACCCATTTATTAATGTCAGATAGGCTATTTATACATTCTAAGTAGACCTGAGGTTCATAATTTGGTACAGACACTTGTTACAGGGGATTCTTGGGCTGGTTTAACTTGTATAGCTTTCATTAACCTAAAATGCTAATGGCTTCTCCGCTGACTGAGCTGTGGAGTTTTTCAGCAGTTTATTTGCTTTTCAGTCCGTCAACATTTTCTACGTTTTTTTTTGTTAGGCTACTAAAATAGAGTAAGTTCCCACAGTATTTGAAAGCGAGTTATTTGGGTGTCTCAGACAATCCTCCTTTTCAAGCCAGCATCACTAAAAGCAGATTACACGTCCTTGTCTCACTACTCTTGCGAGGAGCCGACTGTGCAAAGTGTCTTCGGCCTTACTTTGTCCTCGGAGACAAATAATTTTAAAAAAGCAATTTTTCTTTCTTTTTACAATATTTTTATTCAGAAGAAAAAAAGATTTACAGAGTGCAACACATAGATACATCTCAACATAACTTGTGTACATTCATATATCGTAATAAAATTGATCAATTTTGCAATTGAGCAAAAAAAAATTGAGCAATTTTTAACCAAACTTGAAAAGATTTTGTTCAGGCTAGAGATGTACATGTGATGTAAGATATGTTTCTGGGATGACTTGTGAAAGGAACTCCGCTCCCTCTGCCATCTCCTACCAACTCCACTGATCTCTCCTTGGACAGCTTTGGCCTTGACAAACGGATATGAGAAGGTCATCAGCACTCCGAACCACTGCGTACAGACTACTGCATTCAGGATGACCAAGCTGTGAGTGATCCCTGGCTGAGGTCAGTGACTCATTGGGATAGGCACACAAAGGTATCCTGTGAATTCCAGTGAGGAGGGCAGGGCAGACAGGGCTTGTCTTTGGAGGCAAGTTTTAACCAGAAAATAATCTTCAAAGGTCTTTTGTTTAGGCTAGGGATGTGAAGTGACCTTGATTGCCAATTATAAACTTACACAGTGACAGCCACAGCAGAGACTGGCACCAATGTTACTGAGTCAAAGATCAGTGCCCAATATCAATAATAGGCACACTTGTAGAATAGGTAGCAAAGGGCCCAGTCTGGAGACGGGTGACTGAATCACAGAGTGGAGACGGGTGACCGAATCGCAGAGTGGAGACGGGTGACTGAATCGCAGAGTGGAGACGGGTGACCGAATCGCAGAGTGGAGACGGTGACCGAATCGCAGCGTGGAGACGGGTGACCGAATCGCAGAGTGGAGACGGGTAACCAAATTGCAGCGTGGAGACGGTGACCGAATCGCAGAGTGGAGACAGGTGACCGAATCGCAGAGTGGAGACGGTGACCGAATCGCAGCGTGGAGACGGTGACCGAATCGCAGTGTGGAGACGGGTGACCGAATCGCAGTGTGGAGACGGGTGACCGAATCGCAGAGTGGAGACGGGTGACCGAATCGCAGTGTGGAGACGGGTGACCGAATCGCAGTGTGGAGACGGGTGACCGAATCGCAGAGTGGAGACGGGTGACCGAATCGCAGTGTGGAGACGGGTGACCGAATCGCAGAGTGGAGACGGGTGACCGAATCGCAGAGAGGAGACGGGTGACTGAATCGCAGAGTGGAGACGGGTGACCGAATCGCAGTGTGGAGACGGGTGACCGAATCGCAGAGTGGAGACGGGTGACCGAATCGCAGAGAGGAGACGGGTGACTGAATCGCAGAGTGGAGACGGGTGACCGAATCGCAGAGTGGAGACGGTGACCGAATCGCAGAGTGGAGACGGGTGACTGACTCACAACCACCTGAACCAGAGGATCCAGTTTTCTCTTTGTTTGTTACTATTCAGCCATTTCCTACCAACCTCCCAGGCCATGTTAAAGTTTATTTTATTCATTTAAATCTTATGTCCATCCCATAACAGGAGGGAGTAAAAATCTTTGTGTTGTAACTCCATTGCGATGTACAGACATGTGAATTTAGAAGTCCAATGGCTCGTAGAAAGGAGCTGTTCTGGAGCCTGTTGGTCCTGGTTCTAACGCTGCGGTACTGCTTGCCAGATGGAAGGAGTTCATGGTTGCAGTGGCTGGCACACCGGTGATCTTCCAGGCCTTCTTTACGCACCTGATTCTATAAATGTCCTCAATGGAGGGAAGTTCCTGTCCACAGATGCGCTGGGCTGTCCGTACCACTCTCTGCAGTGCTCAGCGATCAAGGTTGGTGCAGTTCCTGTACCAGGATGCTCTCAGTAGGAGGCCTTGAGCTTTTGGGGAAAGTATTCTGTCAGATAAATTCACCATGCCTCCTTTAACTGTCACTTTACACCTGCTCCACACGGTACGACCCCGCACTGTGCTGGTTGCTTATAGTTGAGTTTGAGATTTAATCATGTGCATTGAAACATACAGTGAAGTGTGTGGTTTTTTACCATCCGAGGACGTGCTGGGGACAGACCGCGAGTGCTGCCACACTTGGTGCCAATAGACTGTGTCCTCAATCTTCAGCACAGTACAATCAGCAACAGGACCAACAACAGAGCAAGCCCCTTTCCTACCCTCTGCCCCCCACACTACATGCACAGACACAGACTATACACACAGACGCACACACATAGACACACACTACACACACACACACTACACACAGACACACACTACACAGACACACTACACACAGACACACACTACACAGACACACACATACTGAGACAGACACACTGCACACACATACTCAGACACAGACACACTACACACACATACTCAGACACAGACACACTACACACACATACTCAGACACACTACACACACAAACACACACGCACTGCACACACATAATCAGACACAGACACACTACACACACACACACATTTTGGCTCCAGAATCTCAGACATTGGGCCTTCAACCTCCGGTCACTGGCCCAGACTCTCATACTTGCCCTGTTCTGACACATGCAGGTATGTATTGTATATCCATCTATATTTAAACAGCCATCCCCACCACCTGCGTGCAGCTAACTGGAGCTCTACCGTCTGATGGTGCTCCACACCGTCGACTTGCCCCATGCGTGGATGTGGAGAGGCCGATGGTGGACAGATGAGGATGGCCGTTCTGTGCTGAGAGGTGGAGCCCAGGGCTGCGCCTTGTCTGACAGGGTGACTGTTGTGAACTCCTGCTTCCGCTGTGGAAACGTGGAGACTGCTGTGCTCCCCCCATAGGTTGCTGGCCTTTGAACTTATAAAGAGACCCTGAGACCAAAGGTTCCAGGCTCAGACGTGTGATGGAAAATGGAAAAATACAAATGATTGCTACCATTCAGAATAAAGCACCTTGTTGCTTGGTGCCCTCCACCACTGGCACGCATACAGTAGCTGCAGAGTGTGCTCTGTCTAATCCAGACAACTCACAACAGCATCTCCAAAGACAAGGGCAGCAGCTGGGGACACCGCCACGTTCAAGTTCTGCTCCACATAACTTGGAATAAGTGTATATTACCAGTCCTCCGTTGTCATGGTGTAAATCTGGACACTCCTCTTCCTTGCACGAGCAACAAGCATTGTGGATGAACAGCAGTGGGAGACTTGTTTGTGATGGGCACCATATCAAGAGTTAATTAAACTTGTTAAATGTGTGTCCTTTCTCACGAATGGACGATGCTGGAAGAGACCATGATACACATGAATCCTGGCTCCCTAGATAAGTAGAATGAGAGAACGGATCGACGAGTGAATGTGCACGTAGAATGGGTAACGGCCGCTGGCCCCACTGATACTGTGCAAGGTGCCGAGCTGTGGCTGGGCTGGCCGGAGAACCAGCACGTCGAGGCTGTTCACTATTCAATCTTCCTTACTACCTACCTGTAGGTCAAGTCACAAACGAGACAGTCTGCAGATGCCGGAAATCCAAGCAATGCTCACAAAATGCTGGAGGAACTCGGCAGGCCGGGCAACATCTATAGAGAAAATGTGCAGTGGACATTTCAGACGACAACCCTTCAGCAGATATGGAGAAAAAAGAGCTAGAGTAGATTTGAGATACGGAGGCATGGAGTGGGAAACACCAGGCGATAGGTGAGTTATGAAACAAAGGGCTGGGAAGTTGATTGGTGAAAGAGACAGAAGGCCATGGAAGAAAGAAAAAGGGTGGGGTGAGCACTAGAGGGAGGCGAAGGGCAGGCAAGGACATGACAAGGGAATGGGAAATGGTGAAGGGAGGGGGCATTACTGGAAGTTTGAGAAATCAATGTTCATGCCATCAGGTTGGGGGCTATCTAAACGCACATTTGGTGTTCCTCCAACCTAAGTGTGGCTCACAAATAGAGAAAGCTTGTAGACAGTGCGGGGGGGGGGGGGGGAGATAGGCAGGTGATGGAGAAATGATATGCTCAGACTGATGGTTTGAGATGTGTCTATTTTAATGCAAGGAGTATAATGAAGAAAGCGGATGAGCTTACAATGTGGATCAGTACTTGGTGCTATAATATTGTGGCCATTACAGAGACTTGGATGGCTCAGGTGCAGGAATGGTTATTTTGAGTGCCAGGCTTTAGATATTTCAGAAAGGACAGGGAGGGAGGCAAAAGAGGTGGGGGCGTAGCACTGTTGATCAGAGATAGTGTCACAGCTGCAGAAAAGGAGGAAGTCATGGAGGGATTGTCTATGGAGTCTCTGTGGGTGGAGGTTAGGAATGGGAAGGGGTCAATATCTCTACTGTGTGTTTTTTTATAGACCACCCATTGTAACAGAGACATCGAAGAGCAGATAGGGAGACAGATTCTGGAAAAGTGTAATAATAACAAGGTTGTCGTAGTGGGAGATTTTAATTTCCCAAATATTGATGATCATTTCCCTAGAGCAAGAGGTTCAGATGGGGTGGAGTTTGTTAGCTGTGTTCAGGAAGGTTTCTTGACACAACATGTAACCATATAACAATAACAGTGCAGAAACAGGCCATCTCGGCTCTACTAGTCCATGCTGAATGCTTACTCTCACCTAGTCCCACCGACCTGCACTCAGCCCATAACCCTTCATTACTTTCCTGTCTGTACACCTATCCAATTTTTTTTTAAATGACAAAATCGAACCTGCCTCTACCACTTCTACTGGAAGCTTGTTCCACACAGCTACCGCTCTCTGAGTAAAGAAACTCCCCCTCCCGTTACCCCTAAATTTTGCTCCTTAACTCTCAACTCATGTCCTCTTGTTTGAATCTCCCCTATTCTCAATGGAAAAAAACCTATCCACGTCAACTCTATTTACCCCCCTTATAATTTTAAATACCTCTATCAAGTCCCCCCTCAACCTTCTACGTTCCAAAGAATAAAGACCTAACTTGTTCAACCTTTCTCTGTAATTTAGGTGCTGAAACCCAGGTAACATTCTAGTAAATCTCCTCTGTACTCTTTCTATTTTGTTGACATCTTTCCTATAATTCAGTGACCAGAACTGTACACAATACTCCAAATTTGGCCTTACCAATGCCTTGTACAATTTTAACATTACATCCCAACTCCTATATTCAATGCTCTGACTTATAAAGGCCAGCATACCAAAAGCTTTCTTCACCATCCTATCCACATGAGATTCCACCTTCAGGGAACTATGCACCATTATTCCTAGATCACTCTGTTCTACTGTATTCTTCAATGCCCTACCATTTACCATGTATGTCCTATTTTGATTAGTCCTACCAAAATGTAGCACCTCACACTTATCAGTACTAAACTCCATCTGCCATCTTTCAGCCTACTCTTCTAACTGGCCTAAATCTCTCTGCAAGCTTTGAAAACCCACTTCATTATCCACAATGTCACCTATCTTAGTAGGTAATATGTAGGTAAGCCTACAAGAGGAGAGGCTGTACTTGATCTGGTATTGGGAAATGAACCTGGTCAAGTGTCAGATCTCTCAGTGGGAGAGCATTTTGGAGATAGTGATTGCAACTCTCTCTCCTTTACCATAGGACTGGAGAGGGATAGAAGCAGACAAGTTAGGAAAGTGTTTAATTAGAGTAAGGAGAAATATGAGGCTATCAGGCAGGAACCTGGAAGCATAAATTGGGAACAGATGTTCTCAAGGAAATGTATGGAAGAAATGTGGCAAATGTTCAGGGTATATTTGCGTGGAATTTTGCATAGGTACATTCCAATGAGACAGAGAAAGGATGGTAAGGTACAGGAACCGTGGTGTACAAAGGCTGTTGTAAATCTAGTCAAGAAGAAAAGAAAAGCTTACAAAAGGTTCAAAAAATAGGTAATGATAGAAATCTAGAAGATTGTAAGGCTAGCAGGAAGGAGCTTAAGAAAAATTAGGAGAGCCAGAAGGGGCCATGAGAAGGCCTTGGGGAGTAAGATTAAGGAAAACCCCAAGGCATTCTGCAAGTACGTGAAGAGCAGGAGGATAAGACGTGAAAGAATAGGATGAGTCAAGTGTGACAGTGGAAAAGTGTGTATGGAACAGGAGGAGATAGCAGAGGTACTTAATGAATGCTTTACTTCAGTATTCACCACAGAAAAGGATCTTGGTGATTGTAGGGATGACTTGCAGTGGACTGAAAAGCTTGAGCATGTAGATATTAAGGAAAAGGATGTGCTGGAGCTTTTGGAAAGAATCAAGTTGGATAAATCGCCAGGACCGGATGAAATGTACCCCAGGCTACTGTGGGAGGCGAGGGAGGAGATTGCTGAGCCTCTGGCGATGATCTTTGCATCATCAATAGGGATGGGAGAGGTTCCAGAGGATTGGAGGGTTGTGGATGTTAATCCCTTATTCAAGAAAGGGAGTAGGGATAGCCCAGGAAATTATAGACCAGTGAGTCTTACTTCAGTGGTTGGTAAGTTGATGGAGAAGATCCTGAGAGGCAGGATTTATGAACATTTGGAGAGGTATAATATGATTAGCACGGTTTTGTCAAGGGCAGGCCGTGCCTTACGAGCTTGATTGAATTTTTTGAGGTTGTGACTGAACACATGGATGAAGGTAGAGCAGAAGATGTAGTGTATATGTATTTCAGCAAGGCATTTGATAATAAGCATGTAAGGCTTATTGAGAAAGTAAGGAGGCATGGGATCCAAGGGAACATTGCTTTGTGGATTCAGAGCTGACTTGTCCACAGAAGGCAAAGAATGGTTGTAGACGGGTCATATTCTGTACGGAGGTCGGTTACCAGTAGTGTGCCTCAGGGATCAGTTCTGGGAAAGATGTATTTGGTGGTGGGATCCAGTTGGAGGTGGTAGAAGTTTCGGAGTATTATATGCTGGACGCGGAGGCTGGTGAGGGTAGATGAGGACAAGAGGAACCCTATCCCAGGGCAGGAGGATGTGATAAGAGCAGATATCCGTGAAATGCGGTGTGAGGGCAGCGTTGATGGTGGAGGAAGTGAAGCCCCTTTCTTTGGAAAAGGAGGACACCTTTCTTCCAGAATGAAAAGCCTCATCCTGAGAGCAGATGTGATAGAGGAATTGAATTAAGGGGATGGCGTTTTTACAAGTAACGGGGTGGGACGAGGTGAAAACAGACATCGGTGGATAAGCTGTCTCCAGAGATAGAGAGATGGAGAACTGGAAGGGAAATGTCGGAAATGGAGCAGGTAAATCTGGAAGAAATGAACGATTTCAGCCCGGGTGCAGGACAAGTGGTGGACGGCAGGTGGCAGCACTGCCCGGCCCGAGCCAGCGCCGCAGAGCGGGAGGGGGCGGAGCCGCCACACGTACCCTCTGCGGCTGCGCGTTGGCAACAGTGGTCGTCCTGGCAACGGACAAGGCAGCGGCTCAGTCGGCGCCCGGCGTTCTGCAGCAGACCGCTGGTGAGTGGGTCCCGTCCCGGCCTGGTCTCTACCACAGCCCGGGGTCCCGTCCCGGCCCGGTCTCTACCACAGCCCGGGGTCCCGTCCCGGCCCGGCCCGGTCTCTACCACAGCCCGGGGTCCCGTCCTGGCCTGGTCTCTACCACAGCCCGGGGTCCCGTCCCGGCCCGGTCTCTACCACAGCCCGGGGTCCCGTCCCGGCCCGGTCTCTACCACAGCCCGGGGTCCCGTCCTGGCCCGGTCTCTACCACAGCCCGGGGTCCCGTCCCGGCCCGGCCCGGTCTCTACCACAGCCCGGGGTCCCGTCCTGGCCCAGTCTCTACCACAGCCAGGGGGTCCCGTCCCGGCCCGGTCTCTACCACAGCCCGGGGTCCCGTCCCGGCCTGGCCTCTACCACAGCCCGGGGTCCCGTCCCGGCCTGGCCTCTACCACAGCCCGGGGTCCCGTCCCGGCCTGGTCTCTACCACAGCCCGGGGTCCCGTCCCGGCCTGGTCCGGTCTCTACCACAGCCCGGGGTCCCGTCCTGGCCTGGTCCGGTCTCTACCACAGCCCGGGGTCCCGTCCCGGCCTGGTCTCTACCACAGCCCGGGATCCTGTCCCGGCCCGGTCTCTACCACAGCCCGGGGTCCCGTCCTGGCCTGGTCTCTACCACAGCCCGGGGTCCCGTCCCGGCCCGGTCCCTACCACAGCCCGGGGTCCCGTCCCGGCCTGGTCTCTACCACAGCCCGGGGTCCCGTCCCGGCCTGGTCTCTACCACAGCCCGGGGTCCCGTCCCGGCCTGGTCTCTACCACAGCCAGGGGGTCCCGTCCCGGCCCGGTCTCTACCACAGTCCGGGGTCCCGTCCCGGCCCGGTCTCTACCACAGCCCGGGGTCCCGTCCCGGTCCGGTCTCTACCACAGCCCGGGGTCCCGTCCCGGCCTGGCCCGGTCTCTACCACAGCCCGGGGTCCCGGCCCGGCCCGGCCCGGTCCCTACCACAGCCCGGGGTCCCGTCCCGGCCCGGTCTCTACCACAGCCCGGGGTCCCGTCCCGGCCTGGCCCGGTCTCTACCACAGCCCGGGGTCCCGTCCCGGCCTGGCCCGGTCTCTACCACAGCCCGGGGTCCCGTCCCGGCCTGGCCCGGTCTCTACCACAGCCCGGGGTCCCGTCCCGGCCCGGTCTCTACCACAGCCCGGGGTCCCGTCCCGGCCTGGTCTCTACCACAGCCCGGGGTCCCGTCCCGGCCCGGTCCCTACCACAGCCCGGGGTCCCGTCCCGGCCTGGTCCGGTCTCTACCACAGCCCGGGGTCCCGTCCCGGCCTGGTCTCTACCACAGCCCGGGGTCCCGTCCCGGCCTGGTCTCTACCACAGCCCGGGGTCCCGTCCCGGCCCGGTCCCTACCACAGCCCGGGGTCCCGTCCCGGCCCGGTCTCTACCACAGCCCGGGGTCCCGTCCCGGCCCGGTCTCTACCACAGCCCGGGGTCCCGTCCCGGCCCGGTCTCTACCACAGCCCGGGGTCCCGTCCTGGCCCGGTCTCTACCACAGCCTGCGGTCCTGTCCCGGCCCGGTCTCTACCACAGCCCGGGGTCCCGTCCCGGCCCGGTCCGTTCTCTACCACAGCCCGGGGTCCCGTCCCGTCCCGGTCTCTACCACAGCCCGGGGTCCCGTCCCGGCCCGGTCCCTACCACAGCCCGGGGTCCCGTCCTGGCCCGGTCTCTACCACAGCCCGGGGTCCCGTCCCGGCCTGGTCTCTACCACAGCCCGGGGTCCCGTCCCGGCCTGGTCCGGTCTCTACCACAGCCCGGGGTCCCGTCCCGGCCTGGTCCGGTCTCTACCACAGCCCGGGGTCCCGTCCCGGCCTGGTCCGGTCTCTACCACAGCCCGGGGTCCCGTCCCGGCCTGGCCCGGTCTCTACCACAGCCCGGGGTCCCGTCCCGGCCTGCTCCGGTCTCTACCACAGCCCGGGGTCCCGTCCCGGCCTGGCCCGGTCTCTACCACAGCCCGGGGTCCCGTCCCGGCCTGGCCCGGTCTCTACCACAGCCCGGGGTCCCGTCCCGGCCTGGCCCGGTCTCTACCACAGCCCGGGGTCCCGTCCCGTCCCGGCCCGGTCTCTACCACAGCCCGGGGTCCCGTCCTGGCCTGGTCTCTACCACAGCCCGGGGTCCCGTCCCGGCCCGGTCCGGTCTCTACCACAGCCCGGGGGTCCCGTCCCGGCCCGGTCTCTACCACAGCCCGGGGTCCCGTCCCGGCACGGCCCGGCCCGGTCTCTACCACAGCCCGGGGTCCCGGCCCGGTCTCTACCACAGCCCGGGGTCCCGTCCCGGCCCGGTCTCTACCACAGCCCGGGGTCCCGTCCCGGCCCGGCCCGGTCTCTACCACAGCCCGGGGTCCCGTCCCGGCCCGGTCTCTACCACAGCCCGGGGTCCCGTCCCGGCCCGGTCTCTACCACAGCCCGGGGTCCCGTCCCGGCCCGGCCCGGTCTCTACCACAGCCCGGGGTCCCGTCCCGGCCCGGTCTCTACCACAGCCCGGGGTCCCGTCCCGGCCCGGTCTCTACCACAGCCCGGGGTCCCGTCCCGGCCTGGCCCGTTCTCTACCACAGCCCGGGGTCCCGTCCCGGCCCGGTCTCTACCACAGCCCGGGGTCCCGTCCCGGCCCGGTCTCTACCACAGCCCGGGGTCCCGTCCCGGCCTGGTCTCTACCACAGCCCGGGGTCCCGTCCCGGCCCGGCCCGGTCTCTACCACAGCCCGGGGTCCCGTCCCGGCCCGGTCTCTACCACAGCCCGGGGTCCCGTCCCGGCCCGGTCTCTACCACAGCCCGGGGTCCCGTCCCGGCCCGGCCTGTTCTCTACCACAGCCCGGGGTCCCGTCCCGGCCCGGTCTCTACCACAGCCCGGGGTCCCGTCCCGGCCCGGTCTCTACCACAGCCCGGGGTCCCGTCCCGGTCTCTACCACAGCCCGGGGTCCCGTCCCGTCCCGGTCTCTACCACAGCCCGGGGTCCCGTCCCGGCCCGGTCTCTACCACAGCCCGGGGTCCCGTCCCGGCCCGGTCTCTACCACAGCCCGGGGTCCCGTCCCGGTCTCTACCACAGCCCGGGGTCCCGTCCCGGTCTCTACCACAGCCCGTGGTCCCGTCCCGGCCCGGTCTCTACCACAGCCCGGGGTCCCGTCCCGGCCCGGTCTCTACCACAGCCCGGGGTCCCGTCCCGGTCTCTACCACAGCCCGGGGTCCCGTCCTGGCCCGGTCTCTACCACAGCCCGGGGTCCCGTCCTGGCCCGGTCCCTACCACAGCCCGGGGTCCCGTCCTGGCCCGGTCCGGTCTCTACCACAGCCCGGGGTCCCGTCCCGGCCCGGTCTCTACCACAGCCCGGGGTCCCGTCCCGGCCCGGTCTCTACCACAGCCCGGGGTCCCGTCCCGGCCCGGTCTCTACCACAGCCCGGGGTCCCGTCCCGGCCCGGTCTCTACCACAGCCCGGGGTCCCGTCCCGGCCCGGTCTCTATCAGAGCCCGGGGTCCCGTCCCGGCCCGGTCTCTACCACAGCCCGGGGTCCCGTCCCGGCCCGGTCTCTACCACAGCCCGGGGTCCCGTCCCGGTCTCTATCAGAGCCCGGTGTCCCGTCCCGGCCCGGTCTCTACCACAGCCCGGGGTCCCGTCCCGGCCCGGCCCGGTCTCTACCACAGCCCGGTGTCCCGTCCCGGCCCGGCCCGGTCTCTACCACAGCCCGGGGTCCCGTCCCGGCCCGGTCTCTACCACAGCCCGGGGTCCCGTCCCGGCCCGGTCTCTACCACAGCCCGGGGTCCCGTCCCGGCCTGGTCTCTACCACAGCCCGGGGTCCCGTCCCGGCCTGGCCTCTACCACAGCCCGGGGTCCCGTCCTGGCCCGGCCCGGTCTCTACCACAGCCCGGGGTCCCGTCCCGGTCTCTACCACAGCCCGGGGTCCCGTCCCGGCCCGGTCTCTACCACAGCCCGGGGTCCCGTCCCGGCCCGGTCTCTACCACAGCCCGGGGTCCCGTCCCGGCCCGGTCTCTACCACAGCCCGGGGTCCCGTCCCGGCCTGGTCCGGTCTCTACCACAGCCCGGGGTCCCGTCCCGGCCCGGTCTCTACCACAGCCCGGGGTCCCGTCCCGGCCTGGCCCGGTCTCTACCACAGCCCGGTGTCCCGTCCCGGCCCGGCCCGGTCTCTACCACAGCCCGGTGTCCCGTCCCGGCCCGGCCCGGTCTCTACCACAGCCCGGGGTCCCGTCCTGGCCCGGTCTCTACCACAGCCCGGGGTCCCGTCCCGGCCCGGTCTCTACCAGAGCCCGGGGTCCCGTCGCGGCCCGGTCTCTACCAGAGCCCGGGGTCCCGTCCCGGCCCGGTCCGGTCTCTACCACAGCCCGGGGTCCCGTCCCGGCCCGGTCTCTACCACAGCCGGGGTCCCGTCCCGGCCCGGTCCGGTCTCTACCACAGCCCGGGGTCCCGTCCCGGCCCGGTCTCTACCACAGCCCGGGGTCCCGTCCCGGCCTGGCCCGGTCTCTACCACAGCCCGGGGTCCCGGCCCGGTCTCTACCACAGCCCGGGGTCCCGTCCCGGCCCGGCCCGGTCTCTACCACAGTCCGGGGTCCCGTCCCGGCCCGGTCTCTACCACAGTCCGGGGTCCCGTCCCGGCCCGGTCTCTACCACAGCCCGGGGTCCCGTCCCGGCCCGGTCTCTACCACAGCCAGGGGGTCCCGTCCCGGCCCGGTCTCTACCACAGCCAGGGGGTCCCGTCCCGGCCTGGTCTCTACCACAGCCAGGGGGTCCCGTCCCGGCCCGGTCTCTACCACAGCCAGGGGGTCCCGTCCCGGCCTGGTCTCTACCACAGCCAGGGGGTCCCGTCCTGGCCCGGTCTCTACCACAGCCCGGGGTCCCGTCCCGGCCTGGTCTCTACCACAGCCCGGGGTCCCGTCCCGGCCTGGCCCGGTCCCTACCACAGCCCGGGGTCCCGTCCTGACCCGGTCTCTACCACAGCCCGGGGTCCCGTCCTGTCCCGGTCTCTACCGCAGTCCGTGGTCCCGTCCTGACCCGGTCTCTACCACAGCCCGGGGTCCCGTCCCAGCCCGGTCTCTACCACAGCCCGGGGTCCCGTCCCGTCCCGGTCTCTACCACAGCCCGGGGTCCCGTCCCGGCCCGGTCTCTACCACAGCCCGGGGTCCCGTCCCGGCCTGGCCCGGTCTCTACCACAGCCCGGGGTCCCGTCCCGTCCCGGTCTCTACCACAGCCCGGGGTCCCGTCCCGGCCCGGTCTCTACCACAGCCCGGGGTCCCGTCCCGGCCCGGTCTCTACCACAGCCCGGGGTCCCGTCCCGGCCCGGTCTCTACCACAGCCCGGGGTCCCGGCCCGGCCCGGTCTCTACCACAGCCCGGGGTCCCGTCCCGGTCCGGCCCGGTCTCTACCACAGCCCGGGGTCCCGTCCCGGCCTGGTCTCTACCACAGCCCGGGGTCCCGTCCCGGCCCGGTCTCTACCACAGCCCGGGGTCCCGTCCCGGCCCGGTCTCTACCACAGCCCGGGGTCCCGTCCCGGCCCGGCCCGGTCTCTACCACAGTCCGGGGTCCCGTCCCGGCCCGGTCTCTACCACAGTCCGGGGTCCCGTCCCGGCCCGGTCTCTACCACAGCCCGGGGTCCCGTCCTGACCCGGTCTCTACCACAGCCCGGGGTCCCGTCCCGTCCCGGTCTCTACCGCAGTCCGTGGTCCCGTCCTGACCCGGTCTCTACCACAGCCCGGGGTCCCGTCCCGGCCCGGTCTCTACCACAGCCCGGGGTCCCGTCCCGTCCCGGTCTCTACCACAGCCCGGGGTCCCGTCCCGGCCCGGTCTCTACCACAGCCCGGGGTCCCGTCCCGGCCTGGCCCGGTCTCTAACACAGCCCGGGGTCCCGTCCCGGCCTGGCCCGGTCTCTAACACAGCCCGGGGTCCCGTCCCGGCCTGGCCCGGTCTCTACCACAGCCCGGGGTCCCGTCCCGGCCTGGCCCGGTCTCTACCACAGCCCGGGGTCCCGTCCCGGCCTGGCCCGGTCTCTACCACAGCCCGGGGTCCCGTCCCGTCCCGGTCTCTACCACAGCCCGGGGTCCCGTCCCGGCCCGGTCTCTACCACAGCCCGGGGTCCCGTCCCGGCCCGGTCTCTACCACAGCCCGGGATCCCGTCCCGGCCCGGTCTCTACCACAGCCCGGGGTCCAGGCCCGGCCCGGTCTCTACCACAGCCCGGGGTCCCGTCCCGGTCCGGCCCGGTCTCTACCACAGCCCGGGGTCCCGTCCCGGCCCGGTCTCTACCACAGCCCGGGGTCCCGTCCCGGCCCGGTCTCTACCACAGCCCGGGGTCCCGTCCCGGCCCGGTCTCTACCACAGCCCGGGGTCCCGTCCCGGCCCGGTCCGGGCTCTACCACAGCCCGGGGTCCCGTCCCGGTCCGGTCTCTACCACAGCCCGGGGTCCCGTCCCGGCCCGGTCTCTACCACAGCCCGGGGTCCCGTCCCGGCCCGGTCTCTACCACAGCCCGGGGTCCCGTCCCGGCCCGGTCTCTACCACAGCCCGGGGTCCCGTCCCGGCCTGGCCCGGTCTCTACCACAGCCCGGGGTCCCGTCCCGGCCTGGCCCGGTCTCTACCACAGCCCGGGGTCCCGTCCCGGCCCGGTCCGGTCTCTACCACAGCCCGGGGTCCCGTCCCGGCCCGGTCTCTACCACAGCCCGGGGTCCCGTCCCGGCCTGGCCCGGTCTCTACCACAGCCCGGGGTCCCGTCCCGGCCTGGTCTCTACCACAGCCCAGGGTCCCGTCCCGGCCCGGTCTCTACCACAGCCCGGGGTCCCGTCCCGGCCCGGTCCGGTCTCTACCACAGCCCGGGGTCCCGTCCCGGCCCGGTCTCTACCACAGCCCGGGGTCCCGTCCCGGCCCGGTCCGGTCTCTACCACAGCCCGGGGGTCCCGTCCCGGCCTGGCCCGGTCTCTACCACAGCCCGGGGTCCCGTCCCGTCCCGGCCCGGTCTCTACCACAGCCCGGGGTCCCGTCCCGGCCTGGTCTCTACCACAGCCCGGGGTCCCGTCCCGGCCCGGTCCGGTCTCTACCACAGCCCGGGGTCCCGTCCCGGCCCGGTCCGGTCTCTACCACAGCCCGGGGTCCCGGCCCGGTCTCTACCACAGCCCGGGGTCCCGTCCCGGCCCGGCCTGGTCTCTACCACAGCCCGGGGTCCCGTCCCGGCCCGGCCCGGTCTCTACCACAGCCCGGGGTCCCGTCCCGGCCTGGTCTCTACCACAGCCCGGGGTCCCGTCCCGGCCCGGTCCGGTCTCTACCACAGCCCGGGTTCCCGTCCCGGCCCGGTCCGGTCTCTACCACAGCCCGGGGTCCCGGCCCGGTCTCTACCACAGCCCGGGGTCCCGTCCCGGCCCGGCCCGGTCTCTACCACAGCCCGGGGCCCCGTCCCGGCCCGGCCCGGTCTCTACCACAGCCCGGGGTCCCGGCCCGGTCTCTACCACAGCCCGGGGTCCCGTCCCGGCCCAGTCTCTACCACAGCCCGGGGTCCCGTCCCGGCCTGGTCTCTACCACAGCCCGGGGTCCCGTCCCGGCCATGTCCGGTCTCTACCACAGCCCGGGGTCCCGTCCCGGCCCGGTCCGGTCTCTACCACAGCCCGGGGTCCCGGCCCGGTCTCTACCACAGCCCGGGGTCCCGTCCCGGCCCGGCCCGGTCTCTACCACAGCCCGGGGTCCCGTCCCGGCCCGGCCCGGTCTCTACCACAGCCCGGGGTCCCGTCCTGGCCCGGCCCGGTCTCTACCACAGCCCGGGGTCCCGTCCCGGCCCGGCCCGGTCTCTACCACAGCCCGGGGTCCCGTCCTGGCCCGGCCCGGTCTCTACCACAGCCCGGGGTCCCGTCCCGGCCCGGTCTCTACCACAGCCCGGGGTCCCGTCCCGGCCCGGTCTCTACCACAGCCCGGGGTCCCGGCCCGGTCTCTACCACAGCCCGGTGTCCCGTCCCGGCCCGGTCTCTACCACAGCCCGGTGTCCCGTCCCGGCCCGGTCTCTACCACAGCCCGGGGTCCCGTCCCGGTCCGGTCTCTACCACAGCCCGGGGGTCCCGTCCCGGCCTGGCCCGGTCTCTACCACAGCCCGGGGGTCCCGTCCCGGCCTGGCCCGGTCTCTACCACAGCCCGGGGTCCCGTCCCGGCCCGGTCTCTACCACAGCCGGGGTCCCGTCCCGGCCCGGTCCGGTCTCTACCACAGCCCGGGGTCCCGTCCCGGCCCGGTCTCTACCACAGCCGGGGTCCCGTCCCGGCCCGGTCCGGTCTCTACCACAGCCCGGGGTCCCGTCCCGGCCCGGTCTCTACCACAGCCCGGGGTCCCGTCCCGGCCTGGCCCGGTCTCTACCACAGCCCGGGGTCCCGGCCCGGTCTCTACCACAGCCCGGGGTCCCGTCCCGGCCCGGCCCGGTCTCTACCACAGTCCGGGGTCCCGTCCCGGCCCGGTCTCTACCACAGTCCGGGGTCCCGTCCCGGCCCGGTCTCTACCACAGCCCGGGGTCCCGTCCTGACCCGGTCTCTACCACAGCCCGGGGTCCCGTCCTGTCCCGGTCTCTACCGCAGTCCGTGGTCCCGTCCTGACCCGGTCTCTACCACAGCCCGGGGTCCCGTCCCAGCCCGGTCTCTACCACAGCCCGGGGTCCCGTCCCGTCCCGGTCTCTACCACAGCCCGGGGTCCCGTCCCGGCCCGGTCTCTACCACAGCCCGGGGTCCCGTCCCGGCCTGGCCCGGTCTCTACCACAGCCCGGGGTCCCGTCCCGTCCCGGTCTCTACCACAGCCCGGGGTCCCGTCCCGGCCCGGTCTCTACCACAGCCCGGGGTCCCGGCCCGGTCCGGTCTCTACCACAGCCCGGGGTCCCGTCCCGGCCCGGTCTCTACCACAGCCCGGGGTCCCGTCCCGGCCCGGTCCGGTCTCTACCACAGCCCGGGGGTCCCGTCCCGGCCTGGCCCGGTCTCTACCACAGCCCGGGGTCCCGTCCCGTCCCGGCCCGGTCTCTACCACAGCCCGGGGTCCCGTCCCGGCCTGGTCTCTACCACAGCCCGGGGTCCCGTCCCGGCCCGGTCCGGTCTCTACCACAGCCCGGGGTCCCGTCCCGGCCCGGTCCGGTCTCTACCACAGCCCGGGGTCCCGGCCCGGTCTCTACCACAGCCCGGGGTCCCGTCCCGGCCCGGCCCGGTCTCTACCACAGCCCGGGGTCCCGTCCCGGCCCGGCCCGGTCTCTACCACAGCCCGGGGTCCCGTCCCGGCCTGGTCTCTACCACAGCCCGGGGTCCCGTCCCGGCCCGGTCCGGTCTCTACCACAGCCCGGGGTCCCGTCCCGGCCCGGTCCGGTCTCTACCACAGCCCGGGGTCCCGGCCCGGTCTCTACCACAGCCCGGGGTCCCGTCCCGGCCCGGCCCGGTCTCTACCACAGCCCGGGGCCCCGTCCCGGCCCGGCCCGGTCTCTACCACAGCCCGGGGTCCCGGCCCGGTCTCTACCACAGCCCGGGGTCCCGTCCCGGCCCAGTCTCTACCACAGCCCGGGGTCCCGTCCCGGCCTGGTCTCTACCACAGCCCGGGGTCCCGTCCCGGCCATGTCCGGTCTCTACCACAGCCCGGGGTCCCGTCCCGGCCCGGTCCGGTCTCTACCACAGCCCGGGGTCCCGGCCCGGTCTCTACCACAGCCCGGGGTCCCGTCCCGGCCCGGCCCGGTCTCTACCACAGCCCGGGGTCCCGTCCCGGCCCGGCCCGGTCTCTACCACAGCCCGGGGTCCCGTCCTGGCCCGGCCCGGTCTCTACCACAGCCCGGGGTCCCGTCCCGGCCCGGCCCGGTCTCTACCACAGCCCGGGGTCCCGTCCTGGCCCGGCCCGGTCTCTACCACAGCCCGGGGTCCCGTCCCGGCCCGGTCTCTACCACAGCCCGGGGTCCCGTCCCGGCCCGGTCTCTACCACAGCCCGGGGTCCCGGCCCGGTCTCTACCACAGCCCGGTGTCCCGTCCCGGCCCGGTCTCTACCACAGCCCGGTGTCCCGTCCCGGCCCGGTCTCTACCACAGCCCGGGGTCCCGTCCCGGTCCGGTCTCTACCACAGCCCGGGGGTCCCGTCCCGGCCTGGCCCGGTCTCTACCACAGCCCGGGGGTCCCGTCCCGGCCTGGCCCGGTCTCTACCACAGCCCGGGGTCCCGTCCCGGCCCGGTCTCTACCACAGCCGGGGTCCCGTCCCGGCCCGGTCCGGTCTCTACCACAGCCCGGGGTCCCGTCCCGGCCCGGTCTCTACCACAGCCGGGGTCCCGTCCCGGCCCGGTCCGGTCTCTACCACAGCCCGGGGTCCCGTCCCGGCCCGGTCTCTACCACAGCCCGGGTTCCCGTCCCGGCCTGGCCCGGTCTCTACCACAGCCCGGGGTCCCGGCCCGGTCTCTACCACAGCCCGGGGTCCCGTCCCGGCCCGGCCCGGTCTCTACCACAGTCCGGGGTCCCGTCCCGGCCCGGTCTCTACCACAGTCCGGGGTCCCGTCCCGGCCCGGTCTCTACCACAGCCCGGGGTCCCGTCCTGACCCGGTCTCTACCACAGCCCGGGGTCCCGTCCTGTCCCGGTCTCTACCGCAGTCCGTGGTCCCGTCCTGACCCGGTCTCTACCACAGCCCGGGGTCCCGTCCCAGCCCGGTCTCTACCACAGCCCGGGGTCCCGTCCCGTCCCGGTCTCTACCACAGCCCGGGGTCCCGTCCCGGCCCGGTCTCTACCACAGCCCGGGGTCCCGTCCCGGCCTGGCCCGGTCTCTACCACAGCCCGGGGTCCCGTCCCGTCCCGGTCTCTACCACAGCCCGGGGTCCCGTCCCGGCCCGGTCTCTACCACAGCCCGGGGTCCCGTCCCGGCCCGGTCTCTACCACAGCCCGGGGTCCCGGCCCGGCCCGGTCTCTACCACAGCCCGGGGTCCCGTCCCGGTCCGGCCCGGTCTCTACCACAGCCCGGGGTCCCGTCCCGGCCTGGTCTCTACCACAGCCCGGGGTCCCGTCCCGGCCCGGTCTCTACCACAGCCCGGGGTCCCGTCCCGGCCCGGTCTCTACCACAGCCCGGGGTCCCGTCCCGGCCCGGCCCGGTCTCTACCACAGTCCGGGGTCCCGTCCCGGCCCGGTCTCTACCACAGTCCGGGGTCCCGTCCCGGCCCGGTCTCTACCACAGCCCGGGGTCCCGTCCTGACCCGGTCTCTACCACAGCCCGGGGTCCCGTCCCGTCCCGGTCTCTACCGCAGTCCGTGGTCCCGTCCTGACCCGGTCTCTACCACAGCCCGGGGTCCCGTCCCGGCCCGGTCTCTACCACAGCCCGGGGTCCCGTCCCGTCCCGGTCTCTACCACAGCCCGGGGTCCCGTCCCGGCCCGGTCTCTACCACAGCCCGGGGTCCCGTCCCGGCCTGGCCCGGTCTCTAACACAGCCCGGGGTCCCGTCCCGGCCTGGCCCGGTCTCTAACACAGCCCGGGGTCCCGTCCCGGCCTGGCCCGGTCTCTACCACAGCCCGGGGTCCCGTCCCGGCCTGGCCCGCTCTCTACCACAGCCCGGGGTCCCGTCCCGGCCTGGCCCGGTCTCTACCACAGCCCGGGGTCCCGTCCCGTCCCGGTCTCTACCACAGCCCGGGGTCCCGTCCCGGCCCGGTCTCTACCACAGCCCGGGGTCCCGTCCCGGCCCGGTCTCTACCACAGCCCGGGGTCCCGTCCCGGCCCGGTCTCTACCACAGCCCGGGGTCCCGGCCCGGCCCGGTCTCTACCACAGCCCGGGGTCCCGTCCCGGTCCGGCCCGGTCTCTACCACAGCCCGGGGTCCCGTCCCGGCCTGGTCTCTACCACAGCCCGGGGTCCCGTCCCGGCCCGGTCTCTACCACAGCCCGGGGTCCCGTCCCGGCCCTGTCTCTACCACAGCCCGGGGTCCCGTCCCGGCCCGGTCCGGGCTCTACCACAGCCCGGGGTCCCGTCCCGGTCCGGTCTCTACCACAGCCCGGGGTCCCGTCCCGGCCCGGTCTCTACCACAGCCCGGGGTCCCGTCCCGGCCCGGTCTCTACCACAGCCCGGGGTCCCGTCCCGGCCCGGTCTCTACCACAGCCCGGGGTCCCGTCCCGGCCTGGCCCGGTCTCTACCACAGCCCGGGGTCCCGTCCCGGCCTGGCCCGGTCTCTACCACAGCCCGGGGTCCCGTCCCGGCCCGGTCCGGTCTCTACCACAGCCCGGGGTCCCGTCCCGGCCCGGTCTCTACCACAGCCCGGGGTCCCGTCCCGGCCTGGCCCGGTCTCTACCACAGCCCGGGGTCCCGTCCCGGCCTGGTCTCTACCACAGCCCGGGGTCCCGTCCCGGCCCGGTCTCTACCACAGCCCGGGGTCCTGTCCTGGCCCGGTCCGGTCTCTACCACAGCCCGGGGTCCCGTCCCGGCCCGGTCTCTACCACAGCCCGGGGTCCCGTCCCGGCCCGGTCCGGTCTCTACCACAGCCCGGGGGTCCCGTCCCGGCCTGGCCCGGTCTCTACCACAGCCCGGGGTCCCGTCCCGTCCCGGCCCGGTCTCTACCACAGCCCGGGGTCCCGTCCCGGCCTGGTCTCTACCACAGCCCGGGGTCCCGTCCCGGCCCGGTCCGGTCTCTACCACAGCCCGGGGTCCCGTCCCGGCCCGGTCCGGTCTCTACCACAGCCCGGGGTCCCGGCCCGGTCTCTACCACAGCCCGGGGTCCCGTCCCGGCCCGGCCCGGTCTCTACCACAGCCCGGGGTCCCGTCCCGGCCCGGCCCGGTCTCTACCACAGCCCGGGGTCCCGTCCCGGCCTGGTCTCTACCACAGCCCGGGGTCCCGTCCCGGCCCGGTCCGGTCTCTACCACAGCCCGGGGTCCCGTCCCGGCCCGGTCCGGTCTCTACCACAGCCCGGGGTCCCGGCCCGGTCTCTACCACAGCCCGGGGTCCCGTCCCGGCCCGGCCCGGTCTCTACCACAGCCCGGGGTCCCGTCCCGGCCCGGCCCGGTCTCTACCACAGCCCGGGGTCCCGTCCCGGCCCGGCCCGGTCTCTACCACAGCCCGGGGTCCCGTCCCGGCCCGGCCCGGTCTCTACCACAGCCCGGGGTCCCGTCCCGGCCTGGCCCGGTCTCTACCACAGCCGGGGTCCCGTCCCGGCCCAGTCTCTACCACAGCCCGGGGTCCCGTCCCGGCCTGGTCTCTACCACAGCCCGGGGTCCCGTCCCGGCCATGTCCGGTCTCTACCACAGCCCGGGGTCCCGTCCCGGCCCGGTCCGGTCTCTACCACAGCCCGGGGTCCCGGCCCGGTCTCTACCACAGCCCGGGGTCCCGTCCCGGCCCGGCCCGGTCTCTACCACAGCCCGGGGTCCCGTCCCGGCCCGGCCCGGTCTCTACCACAGCCCGGGGTCCCGTCCTGGCCCGGCCCGGTCTCTACCACAGCCCGGGGTCCCGTCCCGGCCCGGCCCGGTCTCTACCACAGCCCGGGGTCCCGTCCTGGCCCGGCCCGGTCTCTACCACAGCCCGGGGTCCCGTCCCGGCCTGGTCTCTACCACAGCCCGGGGTCCCGTCCCGGCCCGGTCCGGTCTCTACCACAGCCCGGGGTCCCGTCCCGGCCCGGTCCGGTCTCTACCACAGCCCGGGGTCCCGGCCCGGTCTCTACCACAGCCCGGGGTCCCGTCCCGGCCCGGCCCGGTCTCTACCACAGCCCGGGGTCCCGTCCCGGCCCGGCCCGGTCTCTACCACAGCCCGGGGTCCCGTCCCGGCCCGGCCCGGTCTCTACCACAGCCCGGGGTCCCGTCCCGGCCCGGCCCGGTCTCTACCACAGCCCGGTGTCCCGTCCCGGCCTGGCCCGGTCTCTACCACAGCCGGGGTCCCGTCCCGGCCCAGTCTCTACCACAGCCCGGGGTCCCGTCCCGGCCTGGTCTCTACCACAGCCCGGGGTCCCGTCCCGGCCATGTCCGGTCTCTACCACAGCCCGGGGTCCCGTCCCGGCCCGGTCCGGTCTCTACCACAGCCC
This sequence comes from Hypanus sabinus, assembly GCF_030144855.1. Classification (NCBI taxonomy): domain Eukaryota; kingdom Metazoa; phylum Chordata; class Chondrichthyes; order Myliobatiformes; family Dasyatidae; genus Hypanus; species Hypanus sabinus. The sequence goes on along the minus strand of NC_082715.1, from coordinate 158,704,184 downwards.
GGGGTCCCGGCCCGGTCTCTACCACAGCCCGGGGTCCCGTCCCGGCCCGGCCCGGTCTCTACCACAGCCCGGGGTCCCGTCCCGGCCCGGCCCGGTCTCTACCACAGCCCGGGGTCCCGTCCTGGCCCGGCCCGGTCTCTACCACAGCCCGGGGTCCCGTCCCGGCCCGGCCCGGTCTCTACCACAGCCCGGGGTCCCGTCCTGGCCCGGCCCGGTCTCTACCACAGCCCGGGGTCCCGTCCCGGCCCGGTCTCTACCACAGCCCGGGGTCCCGTCCCGGCCCGGTCTCTACCACAGCCCGGGGTCCCGGCCCGGTCTCTACCACAGCCCGGTGTCCCGTCCCGGCCCGGTCTCTACCACAGCCCGGTGTCCCGTCCCGGCCCGGTCTCTACCACAGCCCGGGGTCCCGTCCCGGTCCGGTCTCTACCACAGCCCGGGGGTCCCGTCCCGGCCTGGCCCGGTCTCTACCACAGCCCGGGGTCCCGTCCCGGCCTGGTCTCTACCACAGCCCGGGGTCCCGTCCCGGCCCGGTCCGGTCTCTACCACAGCCCGGGGTCCCGTCCCGGCCCGGTCCGGTCTCTACCACAGCCCGGGGTCCCGTCCCGGCCCGGTCTCTACCACAGCCCGGGGTCCCGGCCCGGTCTCTACCACAGCCCGGGGTCCCGTCCCGGCCCGGTCTCTACCACAGCCCGGGGTCCCGTCCCGGCCCGGCCCGGTCTCTACCACAGCCCGGGGTCCCGGCCCGGCCCGGCCCGGTCTCTACCACAGCCCGGGGTCCCGGCCCGGTCTCTACCACAGCCCGGGGTCCCGTCCCGGCCTGGCCCGGTCTCTACCACAGCCGGGGTCCCGTCCCGGCCCGGTCTCTACCACAGCCCGGGGTCCCGTCCCGGCCTGGCCCGGTCTCTACCACAGCCCGGGGTCCCGTCCCGGCCCGGTCTCTACCACAGCCCGGGGTCCCGTCCCGGCCTGGCCCGGTCTCTACCACAGCCCGGGGTCCCGTCCCGGCCTGGCCCGGTCTCTGCCACAGCCCGGGGTCCCGTCCCGGCCTGGTCTCTACCACAGCCCGGGGTCCCGTCCCGGCCCGGTCTCTACCACAGCCCGGGGTCCCGTCCCGGCCCGGTCCGGTCTCTACCACAGCCCGGGGTCCCGTCCCGGCCCGGTCTCTACCACAGCCCGGGGTCCCGTCCCGGCCTGGCCCGGTCTCTACCACAGCCCGGGGTCCCGTCCCGGCCTGGTCTCTACCACAGCCCGGGGTCCCGTCCCGGCCCGGTCTCTACCACAGCCCGGGGTCCCGTCCCGGCCCGGTCCGGTCTCTACCACAGCCCGGGGTCCCGTCCCGGCCCGGTCTCTACCACAGCCCGGGGTCCCGTCCCGGCCCGGTCCGGTCTCTACCACAGCCCGGGGTCCCGTCCCGGCCCGGTCCGGTCTCTACCACAGCCCGGGGGTCCCGTCCCGGCCTGGCCCGGTCTCTACCACAGCCCGGGGTCCCGTCCCGTCCCGGCCCGGTCTCTACCACAGCCCGGGGTCCCGTCCCGGCCTGGTCTCTACCACAGCCCGGGGTCCCGTCCCGGCCCGGTCCGGTCTCTACCACAGCCCGGGGTCCCGTCCCGGCCCGGTCCGGTCTCTACCACAGCCCGGGGTCCCGGCCCGGTCTCTACCACAGCCCGGGGTCCCGTCCCGGCCCGGCCCGGTCTCTACCACAGCCCGGGGTCCCGTCCCGGCCCGGCCCGGTCTCTACCACAGCCCGGGGTCCCGTCCCGGCCCGGCCCGGTCTCTACCACAGCCCGGGGTCCCGTCCCGGCCCGGCCCGGTCTCTACCACAGCCCGGGGTCCCGTCCCGGCCTGGCCCGGTCTCTACCACAGCCGGGGTCCCGTCCCGGCCCAGTCTCTACCACAGCCCGGGGTCCCGTCCCGGCCTGGTCTCTACCACAGCCCGGGGTCCCGTCCCGGCCATGTCCGGTCTCTACCACAGCCCGGGGTCCCGTCCCGGCCCGGTCCGGTCTCTACCACAGCCCGGGGTCCCGGCCCGGTCTCTACCACAGCCCGGGGTCCCGTCCCGGCCCGGCCCGGTCTCTACCACAGCACGGGGTCCCGTCCCGGCCCGGCCCGGTCTCTACCACAGCCCGGGGTCCCGTCCCGGCCCGGCCCGGTCTCTACCACAGCCCGGGGTCCCGTCCTGGCCCGGCCCGGTCTCTACCACAGCCCGGGGTCCCGTCCCGGCCCGGCCCGGTCTCTACCACAGCCCGGGGTCCCGTCCCGTCCTGTCCCGGTCTCTACCGCAGTCCGTGGTCCCGTCCTGACCCGGTCTCTACCACAGCCCGGGGTCCCGTCCCAGCCCGGTCTCTACCACAGCCCGGGGTCCCGTCCCGTCCCGGTCTCTACCACAGCCCGGGGTCCCGTCCCGGCCCGGTCTCTACCACAGCCCGGGGTCCCGTCCCGGCCTGGCCCGGTCTCTACCACAGCCCGGGGTCCCGTCCCGTCCCGGTCTCTACCACAGCCCGGGGTCCCGTCCCGGCCCGGTCTCTACCACAGCCCGGTGTCCCGTCCCGGCCCGGTCTCTACCACAGCCCGGGGTCCCGTCCCGGCCTGGCCCGGTCTCTACCACAGCCCGGGGGTCCCGGCCCGGCCCGGGTCTCTACCACAGCCCGGGGTCCCGTCCCGGCCTGGCCCGGTCACTACCACAGCCCGGGGTCCCGTCCCGGTCTCTACCACAGCCCGGGGTCCCGTCCCGGCCCGGTCTCTACCACAGCCAGTGGTCCCGTCGCGGCCCGGTCTCTACCACAGCCAGTGGTCCCGTCGCGGCCCGGTCTCTACCACAGCCCGGGATCCCGTCGCGGCCCGGTCTCTACCACAGCCCGGGGTCCCGTCCTGGCCCGGTCTCTACCACAGCCCGGGGTCCCGTCCTGGCCCGGCCCGGTCTCTACCACAGCCCGGGGTCCCGTCCCGGCCCGGTCTCTACTACAGCCCGGGGTCCCGTCCCGGTCTCTACCACAGCCCGGGGTCCCGTCCCGGCCCAGCCCGGTCTCTACCACAGCCCGGGGTCCCGTCCCGGCCCGGCCCGGTCTCTACCACAGCCCGGGGTCCCGTCCCGGCCCAGCCCGGTCTCTTCCACAGCCCGGGGTCCCGTCCCGGCCCGGCCCGGCCCGGTCTCTACCACAGCCCGGGGTCCCGTCCCGGCCCGGTCTCTACCACAGCCCGGGGTCCCGTCCTGGCCCGGTCTCTACCACAGCCCGGGGTCCCGTCCCGGCCCGGTCTCTACCAGAGCCCGGGGTCCCGTCGCGGCCCGGTCTCTACCACAGCCAGTGGTCCCGTCGCGGCCCGGTCTCTACCACAGCCAGTGGTCCCGTCGCGGCCCGGTCTCTACCACAGCCCGGGGTCCCGTCGCGGCCCGGTCTCTACCACAGCCCGGGGTCCCGTCCCGGCCCGGTCTCTACCACAGCCCGGGGTCCCGTCCTGGCCCGGCCCGGTCTCTACCACAGCCCGGGGTCCCGTCCCGGCCCGGTCTCTACCACAGCCCGGGGTCCCGTCCCGGTCTCTACCACAGCCCGGGGTCCCGTCCCGGCCCAGCCCGGTCTCTTCCACAGCCCGGGGTCCCGGCCCGGCCCGGTCTCTACCACAGCCCGGGGTCCCGTCCCGGCCCGGTCTCTACCACAGCCCGGGGTCCCGTCCTGGCCCGGTCTCTACCACAGCCCGGGGTCCCGTCCCGGCCCGGTCTCTACCACAGCCCGGGGTCCCGTCCCGGCCCGGTCTCTACCACAGCCAGTGGTCCCGTCGCGGCCCGGTCTCTACCAGAGCCCGGGGTCCCGTCGCGGCCCGGTCTCTACCAGAGCCCGGGGTCCCGTCGCGGCCCGGTCTCTACCACAGCCCGGGGTCCCGTCCCGGCCCGGTCTCTACCACAGCCCGGGGTCCCGTCCCGGCCCGGCCTCTACCACAGCCCGGGGTCCCGTCCCGGCCCGGTCTCTACCACAGCCCGGGGTCCCGTCCCGGCCCGGTCTCTACCACCGCCCGGGGTCCCGTCCCGTCCCGGTCTCTACCACAGCCCGGGGGCCCGGCCCGGTCTCTACCACAGCCCGGGGTCCCGTCCCGGCCCGGTCTCTACCACCGCCCGGGGTCCCGTCCCGTCCCGGTCTCTACCAGAGCCCGGGGTCCCGTCCCGGTCCGGTCTCTACCACATCCCGGGGTCCCGTCCCGTCCCGGCCCGGTCTCTACCACAGCCCGGGGTCCTGTCCCGGTCTCTACCACAGCCCGGGGTCCCGTCCCGGCCCGGTCTCTACCACAGCCCGGGGTCCCGTCCCGGCCCGGTCTCTACCACAGCCCGGGGTCCCGTCCCGGCCCAGTCCGGTCTCTACCACAGCCCTGGGTCCCGTCCCGCCCCGGTCTCTACCACAGCCCGGGGTCCCGTCCCGGCCCGGTCTCTACCACAGCCCGGGGTCCCGTCCCGTCCCGGTCTCTACCACAGCCCGGGGTCCCGTCCCGTCCCGGTCTCTACCACAGCCCGGGGTCCCGTCCCGGCCCGGTCTCTACCACAGCCCGGGGTCCCGTCCCGGCACGGTCTCTACCACTGCCCGGGGTCCCGTCCCGGCCCGGCCCGGTCTCTACCACAGCCCGGGGGTCCCGGCCCGGCCCGGTCTCTACCACAGCCCGGGGGTCCCGGCCCGGCCCGGTCTCTACCACAGCCCGGGGGTCCCGGCCCGGCCCGGTCTCTACCACAGCCCGGGGTCCCGTCCCGGCCTGGCCCGGTCTCTACCACAGCCCGGGGTCCCGTCCCGGCCTGGCCCGGTCTCTACCACAGCCCGGGGTCCCGTCCCGGCCTGGCCCGGTCACTACCACAGCCCGGGGTCCCGTCCCGGCCCGGCCCGGTCTCTACCACAGCCCGGGGTCCCGTCCCGGCCCGGCCCGGTCTCTACCACAGCCCGGGGTCCCGTCCCGGCCCGGCCCGGTCTCTACCACAGCCCGGGGTCCCGTCCCGGCCCGGCCCGGTCTCTTCCACAGCCCGGGGTCCCGTCCCGGCCCGGCCCGGTCTCTTCCACAGCCCGGGGTCCCGTCCCGGCCCGGCCCGGTCTCTACCACAGCCCGGGTCCCGTCCCGGCCCGGTCTCTACCACAGCCTGGGGTCCTGTCCCGGCCCGGCCCGGTCTCTACCACAGCCCGGGGTCCCGTCCCGGCCCGGTCTCTACCACAGCCCGGGGTCCCGTCCCGGCCCGGCCCGGTCTCTACCACAGCCCGGGGTCCCGCCCAGTCTCTACCACAGCCCGGGGTCCCGTCCCGGCCTGGCCCGGTCACTACCACAGCCCGTGGTCTCGTCCCGGCCTGGCCCGGTCTCTACCACAGCCCGGGGTCCCGTCCCTGCCCAGTCTCTACCACAGCCCGGGGTCCCGTCCCGGCCCGGTCTCTACCACAGCCCGGGGTCCCGGCCCGGTCTCTACCACAGCCCGGGGTCCCGTCCCGGCCCGGTCTCTACCACAGCCCGGGGTCCCGTCCTGTCCCGGTCTCTACCACAGCCCGGGGTCCCGTCCCGGCCCGGCCCGGTCTCTTCCACAGCCCGGGGTCCCGTCCCGGCCCGGCCCGGTCTCTACCACAGCCCGGGTCCCGTCCCGGCCCGGTCTCTACCACAGCCTGGGGTCATGTCCCGGCCCGGCCCGGTCTCTACCACAGCCCGGGGTCCCGTCCCGGCCTGGTCTCTACCACAGCCCGGGGTCCCGTCCCGGCCCGGCCCGGTCTCTACCACAGCCTGGGGTCCCGCCCAGTCTCTACCACAGCCCGGGGTCCCGTCCCGGCCTGGCCCGGTCACTACCACAGCCCGTGGTCTCGTCCCGGCCTGGCCCGGTCTCTACCACAGCCCGGGGTCCCGTCCCGGCCCGGTCTCTACCACAGCCCGGGGTCCCGTCCCGGCCCGGCCCGGTCTCTACCACAGCCCGGGGTCCCGGCCCGGTCTCTACCACAGCCCGGGGTCCCGTCCCGGCCTGGCCCGGTCTCTACCACAGCCCGGGGTCCCGTCCCGGCCCGGTCTCTACCACAGCCCGGGGTCCCGTCCCGGCCCTGTCTCTACCACAGCCCGGGGTCCCGTCCCGGCCCGGTCTCTACCACAGCCCGGGGTCCCGTCCCGGCCTGGCCCGGTCTCTACCACAGCCCGGGGTCCCGTCCCTGCCTGGTCTCTACCACAGCCCGGGATATTGTCCCGGCCTGGCCCGGTCTCTACCACAGCCCGGAGTCCCGTCCTGGTCTCTACCACAGCCCGGGGTCCCGTCCCGGCCCGGTCTCTACCACAGCCCGGGGTCCCGTCCCGGCCTGGCCCGGTCTCTACCACAGCCCGGGGTTCCGTCCCGGCCCGTTCTCTACCACAGCCCGGGGTCCCGTCCCGGCCCGGTCTCTACCACAGCCCGGGGTCCCGTCCCGGCCTGGCCCGGTCTCTACCACAGCCCGGGTTCCCGTCCCGGCCCGGTCTCTACCACAGCCCGGGGTCCCGTCCCGGCCTGGCCCGGTCTCTACCACAGCCCGGGGTCCCGTCCCGGCCTGGCCCGGTCTCTACCACAGCCCGGGGTCCCGTCCCGGCCTGACCCGGTCTCTACCACAGCCCGGGGTCCCGTCCCGGCCTGGTCTCTACCACAGCCCGGGATCCTGTCCCGGCCTGGCCCGGTCTCTACCACAGCCCGGAGTCCCGTCCTGGTCTCTACCACAGCCCGGGGTCCCGTCCCGGCCCGGTCTCTACCACAGCCCGGGGTCCCGTCCCGGCCTGGCCCGGTCTCTACCACAGCCCGGGGTCCCGTCCCGGCCTGGTCTCTACCACAGCCCGGGATCCTGTCCCGGCCTGGCCCGGTCTCTACCACAGCCCGGAGTCCCGTCCTGGTCTCTACCACAGCCCGGGGTCCCGTCCCGGCCCGGTCTCTACCACAGCCCGGGGTCCCGTCCCGGCCTGGCCCGGTCTCTACCACAGCCCGGGGTCCCGGCCTGGCCCGGTCTCTACCACAGCCCGGGGTCCCGTCCCGGCCCGGTCTCTACCACAGCCCGGGGTCCCGTCCCGGCCCGGTCTCTACCACAGCCCGGGGTCCCGTCCCGGCCTGGCCCGGTCTCTACCACAGCCCGGGGTCCCGTCCCGGCCCGGGGTCCCGTCCCGGCCTGGCCCGGTCTCTACCACAGCCCGGGGTCCCGTCCCGGCCCGGTCTCTACCACAGCCCGGGGTCCCGTCCCGGCCTGGCCCGGTCTCTACCACAGCCCGGGGTCCCGTCCCGGCCCGGTCTCTACCACAGCCCGGGGTCCCGTCCCGTCCCGGTCTCTACCACAGCCCGGGGTCCCGTCCCGGCCCGGCCCGGTCTCTACCACAGCCCGGGGTCCCGTCCCGGCTAGGTCTCTACCACAGCCCGGGGTCCCGTCCCGGCCCGGTCTCTACCACAGCCCGGGGTCCCGTCCCGGCCTGGTCTCTACCACAGCCCGGGATCCTGTCCCGGCCTGGCCCGGTCTCTACCACAGCCCGGAGTCCCGTCCTGGTCTCTACCACAGCCCGGGGTCCCGTCCCGGCCCGGTCTCTACCACAGCCCGGGGTCCCGTCCCGGCCTGGCCCGGTCTCTACCACAGCCCGGGGTCCCGTCCCGGCCCGGTCTCTACCACAGCCCGGAGTCCCGTCCCGGCCCGGTCTCTACCACAGCCCGGGGTCCCGTCCCGGCCTGGCCCGGTTTCTACCACAGCCCGGGGTCCCGTCCCGGCCTGGCCCGGTCTCTACCACAGCCCGGGGTCCCGTCCCGGCCTGACCCGGTCTCTACCACAGCCCGGGGTCCCGTCCCGGCCTGGCCCGGTCTCCACCACAGCCCGGGGTCCCGTCCCGGCCTGGTCTCTACCACAGCCCGGTGTCCCGTCCTGGTCTCTACCACAGCCCGGGGTCCCGTCCCGGCCCGGTCTCTACCACAGCCCGGGGTCCAGTCCCGGCCCGGCCCGGTCTCTACCACAGCCCGGGGTCCCGTCCCGGCCCGGTCTCTACCACAGCCCGGGGTCCCGTCCCGGCCTGGCCCGGTCTCTACCACAGCCCGGGGTCCCGTCCCGGCCTGGCCCGGTCTCTACCACAGCCCGGGGTCCCGTCCCGGCCCGGTCTCTACCACAGCCCGGGGTCCCGTCCCGGCCCGGTCTCTACCACAGCCCGGGGTCCCGTCCCGGCCTGGCCCGGTCTCTACCACAGCCCGGGGTCCCGTCCCGGCCCGGGGTCCCGTCCCGGCCTGGCCCGGTCTCTACCACAGCCCGGGGTCCCGTCCCGGCCCGGTCTCTACCACAGCCCGGGGTCCCGTCCCGGCCCGGTCTCTACCACAGCCCGGGGTCCCGTCCCGGCCTGGCCCGGTCTCTACCACAGCCCGGGGTCCCGTCCCGTCCCGGTCTCTACCACAGCCCGGGGTCCCGTCCCGGCCCGGTCTCTACCACAGCCCGGGGTCCCGTCCCGGCCTGGCCCGGTCTCTACCACAGCCCGGTGTGCCGTCCCGGCCAGGTCTCTACCACAGCCTGGGGTCCTGTCCCGTCCCGGCCCGGTCTCTACCACAGCCCGGGGTCCCGTCCCGGCCCGGTCTCTACCACAGCCCGGGATCCCGTCCCGGCCCGGTCTCTACCAGAGCCCGGGGTCCCGTCGCGGCCCGGTCTCTACCAGAGCCCGGGGTCCCGTCGCGGCCCGGTCTCTACCACAGCCCGGGGTCCCGTCCCGGCCCGGTCTCTACCACAGCCCGGGGTCCCGTCCCGGCCCGGCCTCTACCACAGCCCGGTGTCCCGTCCCGGCCCGGCCGGTCTCTACCACAGCCTGGGGTCCCGTCCCGGCCCGGTCTCTATCAGAGCCCGGGGTCCCGTCCCGGCCTGGCCCGTTCTCTACCACAGCCCGGGGTCCCGTCCCGTCCCGGTCTCTACCACAGCCCAGGGTCCTGTCCCGTCCCGGTCTCTACCACAGCCCGGGGTCTCGTCCCGGCCCGGTCTCTACCACAGCCCGGGGTCCCGTCCCGGCCCGGTCTCTACCACAGCCCGGGGTCCCATCCCGGCCCGGTCTCTACCACAGCCCGGGGTCCCGTCCCGGTCTCTACCACAGCCCGGGGTCCCGTCCGAACCCGGTCTCTACCACAGCCCGGGGGTCCCGTCCCGTCCCGGTCTCTACCACAGCCTAGGGCCCTGCTCTGGTCCGTGTCAGACCAACAATTAGCTGGTTATGGACTCTGGCCCGGGTCCTCCCATCTCCCCAGCCACCCCAGCTCCAGGCAAGGTCAACACTCCGGCCCTGGGGAGCCCCACGTCCCGGACACCAACACCCGATTGCTGGGCCCGGGCTCCGGCCTCTCCAGCCTCCCATTCGGACTCGGTCCCAGGTCCCCGGTGAAAGCTCCGTGCTCTTCGTGAGGGTGCGGGATGCCGGCGCCGAGTCACCGTCCGGGAACCATCGGTGGAAATGTGTTATTAGTAATGAGGTTATCGGAAAGTGAATGAAGGGAGTCCTGTCACACAGATCATAGTTCAAACTCTGGCCACTCTATCACTGCCCTCATTCTCCCCTCCATACCATCCGGAAACAGATCTGCATCGTAACAGTATCCCCTGAAGGCAAACATTCCCCACGTGTCCTCGTCCACCTTACCCACCGTGTTTGCACTTTCAGAGATCTGTTAAGTTGTCCTTCAGATCGGTTGGTTTCTTTTGTGCCCGACTATTTCTGGTGCACGCCTGAGTTTGGTTTTTCAAAGAACATTTTCTCGCACTTGTCGGATTAAATTCCATTGCCAACAATCGGCTCATCACTAGCACATTGAAACATCCGACCATCCACCTCACTATTCACAATCTCACCAATCAGCTGCAGACTTATTAAATATGGTTCCTGTATTCACATCAGTAGTTCACATTTATCACAAACGCAGAGGTCCATGCACTGATCGGTGTGAAATATCACAGCCCGCCACCAACATCCTCTGCTTCCTATCACCATGCCAGTTCCAGATTCCACAGACCGTAATCGTTACCAGCCTGAGTCTCGAGGGGCAACATCTGTCACATTATTCTCTTAAATATACTTTCCTCCCCAAAAAATGTCATCAAATTTGTTAGACAGAATTTCATAGAAGCAAAGTCATGCTGACTTCCCCAGTGAGGATAAATCTTAGTCACAGACCCTTCAGCCCGAGGTGTTGTGCCCACTCACAATCAATCTAGCCATGCCATCCATTTTTCTATTGTTTCTGTTATCCACTGTGTCGAATACTTTCTTAATTGCCCCTGCCTATACCCCCACCCCTGGCACAGCGTTCTGCCACTCCAAAAGTAAAGTTACTTCTGACATTCCCCATATACTTTCCTTCAATCACCTTAAACGTATAGTATTTCCAAACCGATCTATGTTAAAGCCCTGTTATGCCTCTAATGTCCGTTCCTGGTCATCCAACTTCTGCGGTGATGTGCAGGTCCTGCAGAATGTCCAAGGTTGGATTGTTTCAGGAATCAGTTGCAGCCTTCCGAAGAATATTGGAAGAGAGTGGGTGGGGGAGGGGAGCATGTTGTGGAAGGTGGAAGGTGGAGAGGAGGTTTGAAGGGGGAATGGGGTGGGTACGTGGGGACTGGTGCTGACGGGGGTAGGAGGGGGTATGCGTGAGACTGAAGCTGACGGGGGTAGGAGGGGGTATGTGTGAGACTGAAGCTGACGGGGGTAGGAGGGGGTATGTGTGAGACTGAAGCTGACGGGTAGGAGGGAGTAGGTGTGAGACTGAAGCTGATGGAACGGGGTGGGTATGTGGGGACGTGCTGATGGGGGTAGGAGGGGTATGTGGTGACTGGTGCTGATGGAGGTAGGAGGGGGATGTGGGGACTGGTGCTGATGAGGTGGTTATGTGGGGTCTAGTGCTGATGGGGTGGGAGGGGTATGTGGTGACTGGTACTGATGAGCGTAGGGGGATGTGGGGACTGGTGCTGATGGGGGTAGGAGGGGGATGTGGGGACTGGTGCTGATGGGGGTAGGAGGGGGATGTGGGGACTGGTGCTGATGGGGGTAGGAGGGGGATGTGGGGACTGGTGCTGATGGGGTGGATATGTGGGGTCTAGTGCTGATGGGGGTAGGAGGGGGATGTGGGGACTGGTGCTGATGGGGGTAGGAGGGGGATGTGGGGACTGGTGCTGATGGGGGTAGGAGGGGGATGTGGGGACTGGTGCTGATGGGGGTAGGAGGGGGATGTGGGGACTGGTGCTGATGGGGGTAGGAGGGGGATGTGGGGACTGGTGCTGATGGGGGTAGGAGGGGGATGTGGGGACTGGTGCTGATGGGGTGGATATGTGGGGTCTAGTGCTGATGGGGGTAGGAGGGGGATGTGGGGACTGGTGCTGATGGGGGTAGGAGGGGGATGTGGGGACTGGTGCTGATGGGGTGGATATGTGGGGTCTAGTGCTGATGGGGGTAGGAGGGGGATGTGGGGACTGGTGCTGATGGGGGTAGGAGGGGGATGTGGGGACTGGTGCTGATGGGGTGGATATGTGGGGTCTAGTGCTGATGGGGGTAGGAGGGGGATGTGGGGACTGGTGCTGATGGGGTGGATGTGTGGGGTCTAGTGCTGATGGGGGTAGGAGGGGGATGTGGGGACTGGTGCTGATGGGGTGGATGTGTGGGGTCTAGTGCTGATGGGGGTAGGAGGGGGATGTGGGGACGTGCTGTTGGGGTTTGTGGGCAGTTTACAAGGGTGATGATCGGCTCCACCCTGCAGCTGCTACACTGGGAGGTAATCGGACCCTAATGCCAGAACAATTCTGTGAAGCGATTTAGATGTGTTGTTAGATTAGAGAGTTGTTGTGAGAGATTTCGCCGGAGGTGGGGAGACGAGATGTCAATGCTTTAAACAGAAGTATGTGTTCTCATAAGTGAACTCCAGTAATGAAGACACTGGGTCCATCTTCCCATTTTATAGATCCTGGACTCTCCTCTCTTCCTAACTCAGATACTAGCTACACATTGAGAATGTTGGATGAAAATTGATGCAAATGCTGAATTTGGATTTGTCACCTTTCCATGATTCAGATTGTCAATCCTTAAACTAATTCTCCCTCAGAATCTCTCATTAAAATCTTTCCAAACCTAGTAGTGCCCCAGATCCAATATCCATTCCTGAATGTAAAGTAGAATGGGACATTTTACTGCACGGACGATGCTGTTGCTGCCTGTTCCACAATCTCACTGATGCAACGATATCGAAAAGTTTAGAAACTTAGCTGGTTGCAAACTCCAAGTGAACTTCCAAGCCACTCACTCACTTTTACCTCTCTTGCAGTGATCTGTTTGCATGTATTCCTGGGAGAGTGATTCATCAAGGTGAAACGCCAATGTGGCAAAGTGATCACAGCTCGAGCAAGCTTGTTAACAACCAGAGAGATGTTCCATGAGGATGCTGTTTTGGAATTAGCAGCTGAGCTGCAGGGAGAGTTTACCCAGTGAAGCTGGATCTACATCAGGGATTAGCACTTTGCTCTTTAGTGGATGTTTTATTTATAGAGAAGGTCAAAGAAATGGACTTTATTCCAGGGAAGCACGTTGGTTACATCATCGGCAACAACGTATGCGCAAAATTCTAATTTCACAGACAAGCTTATTGTTTAATAATCTGGAGAAAAGTAATTGTTATTTTGGAACAGGGTGAAATTTGCAACACTGCCACATTGTGTGAATCTATGGAAGCTCTTTCTGCTGGAAGCATGTCGAGCAGCAGCCTGCCCCCTCTGCGTAACCTGCCCCAGTGGTCTCGTGTGGGGACGCTCGATAGAACTCGGTATAACGTTAACCCACTTCCTCTGTCTCCTGCCTCGAAGACAGATAAACCGGAGCCCCCTCGGCAGGCTGGCCCTGGAAGTGAGCACGGCAAGATGGATGCAAACCTGCGGGCGGCCGCGCTGGAAAGGAATCTCAAGTTCCTGCAGGAGCAGCATTCGGAAACTCTGGAGAAGCTGCACAAGGAAATTGAGCTGCTCAAGCAGGCGAATCAAGGTGTGTAGATGCTGTACGCTGTAACTCGCAGTTAGAGGGACTGGGGAAATATGAATTGCATTAGAAGTTAAAGAAACTGGGCCCCCAATACCCATTTTCCCCCTTAACTTGCCAAGTTCACTGGGACATTTATTGTTCTGTGATATAACATTAAAGCATGAATTAAAAGAATTTTGGAGTATTAATTGTCTGGAATATATGTTACTCTGGCACCAGAAGGTCATGCTGGATTACAACAGTAAGGGAGAGACTGTGCACGGGCACACATTGTTTGCGGTTTCCTCTGAGTAATGGAGTGGAGGCTGGGTCTCCAACCAGGTGAATTCCTGTAATGATGGTTGAAGTCTGACAATGCCAGCGGTCATTACATTGTTACCATGTGTGCCAGTGTGCTATCATTATTAATCCAAAAGGCATAAAAGTGTGGCTTCCTTCTTGTATGGGAGTTTTGTTATTTCTTTGGTTCTCTCTCTTGGTCAGAGGCTAGTAGACTGTCCTTTCTGGGTTCGATCTAGGTATTGTCCAGTGACATTGAACTTTTTGCATGTTCTCCATCCCCGTTTATTTCGGTCAGTTGATTGCACAATCAGCTCTGAGTTGGAAAGCCTTGTGTACACTTTCCCTTCCACAGAGTTGAGTGCAGAACTCTCTGGTGTAGTACAAAGAAGGGGGTTGCAATGTTCTCAATGTTATTTTGTTCTTAAGATATTAAACCAAGACCTTAACTGCTGCTCAGGTGGGCAAGGAAATTCTCTCAGTATCCCAGCAAATACTTGTCCCACAGCCATCACTTTGAAAGAAAGCCCTAGCAAATAATTCGTTTCATTGTGTTTCACTGGGTCTTGCTGTCTGCTGCTTTCCCCATCCTATCGCCTTGATTATAATTTGAAAGCATTACTTTGCTGCAAAGTATTTTTGGACAGAAGGCAGTTATAATACAACCCTTTCAATATCCTGGTGACAGCCTGTAGCAGCCTTATGGTGTATTGCAAAATGCTCAGCCAATTTTTCGAAAGGATTCAGTCCCTGATAATCTCAGTTCCTTCACTGTTTATTGATGTATAATAACAAGATGTTATTATTTTACAACAGATCTCATTTTTAGGATGATAATGAACCAGGGGTTGATCCACCAAGGTAAGTGTTTCATCAGTTTTTAATCTGTTCATTAGATTTCTTCTTTCCTTTCTGCTGAAAGATTCCCAAAAGAGGTGACTGGTAAAGACAGAGCCAAAGGATGGAGATAGTTCCTTCAGCTTACCGAGTCCATGATGACCACCAAGCCCGATTTACATTAACACATTGCATTCTCTTCATATCACCAACACCTGCTTACAACAGGCATTTACCCTACTAAGAGCACATGTCTGGGGTGTGTGAGAGGAAACCAGAGAGAACCCAGGGGAACATGGAAACTGCACACAGACAGGTCCCAAGATCAGGATTAAGTCGGAGTTACTGGAGCAACTTGCTGCCTTTAAAGGCAGCCCACTGCTGACAAAAGGGCCATACAGATTAGAACCTCCTGATCCAGATCGAGATCCATACTCAGAATGTTCATTCACCTTGGTTTGGACCTGGCTAGACGTCTGGTGCCTCTGAGTAACAGCATATAAAGAGGGTGAATGTGGAGAAGATGTTTCTTATGTTGGGGCTATCCAGAACTAGAGGGCACGGCCTCAAAATTGAATGGTGACCTTTTAGAACAGAGGTAAGGAGGAATATTTTTAGCCAGAGAGTGGTGAATCTGTGGAATGCTCTGCCACAGCCTGTGGTGGAGGTCAAGTCCGTGGGTATATTAAAGGCAGAAGTTGATAGTTTCCTGATTGGTCAGGGCATTAAAGGATATGGTGAGAAGGCAGATGTGTGGGGTTGAGTGGATCCAGGATCAGCCATGATGGAATGGTGGAGCAGACTCGATGGGCTGAATGGCTCCTGTGTCTCATGGCCTTATGGTCATTGTGGTTAGAACATAGCACATTACAGCATAATCCAGACCCTTCTGCGCATGTTGTTGTACCATCCTTTCAACTGACTCCAAAGATCGATCTAATTTTTTCCAAATTTAGCTGTCCAATTTTCTGTTGTCTATGTGCCTATCTCAGAATTTTGAAAATGTCCTTAATGTATCTCTCACTACCACTACCCCCACTAGCAGGGGCATTACGTGCACCCAGCAGTCCCTGCAAAATACCTATTTCTGACATCTCCCTTATACTTTCTGGAAGTCATATTAAAATTATGCCATTTAAAGTTTAGCCATTTCCACCCTTGGTAAAGGTCCATGGCTGTCCACTTGATCTCTGACTGTTGTGGGAGAGACATGAAGGGCAGGAGGATACTTCTGCGTTGTGTATTTATCTGAGGACATTCGTGGTGTTAGTTGAGCTGCCCACTAGAGCCTGGCAACACCTGCTAATGGAGAGCATGGGAAGGACTTTGTACTGTAGTCCAACAGAAATGGTGAGTACCTGTGAGAACTGCAGAATGCTGTACCCTCTCTTCTCAATGTTCCATCATATGTGATCGGAAGTGCATTTTTAACACCCTTGCTTCATATCCCTTGATGTCTATGTCTAATACAAATCTACTATCATCACTGTTGTTTAAATACCACTCGAGTCTAAACAGATTTCTGAGGGAGAGTTCCAAATAACCTTGTAGTGGTGAAATTTGGAGGTTGAGGAAAAAACATTTGGGGTAGTTTTCAGGAACGGCAGAGAGGCAATGATGGAGTAGACTGCCTTTAGCCCTTACCTTCTGTAATGAGACACAAGATAATTGAAATAAGAGTAGAGTGACTGGAAAAATTCAGGATGTGAGGCAGAATCGGCAGAGAGAGAAGCAGTTCACATTTTGAGCTGGTCACTCTTTAATTACTGTTCTGATTTCAGAGTTACTTTGATTTTGGGCCTTGGCATAATTGTTTTCTTTTCCACAATTTGTAGCTTCTGGTTTAAAAATATAACTGGTAAAACTTTCTTGGGTATAAAATGAGCAATTAACTTTTCTTGTGCATAACTCAGGAGTTCTCTCCATCTTTGTTGGATACATAGTATGCCAATGAAAGCGGTATATCTCAGAGACTCACAGGCAGGGTTTGTTGGTAATACATTGTGACAATGGCTTGTGTCTTTGGAAGGATTTCTCCCACAGAACCATATGTGAGGCATGTTTCATTATTAATTTAGTCTATCAAAGTCTCTGCAACCTGCTGCCTACAATTTACAATTCCTCCTGCCTTAGGGCTGATGTAGAGTCACAGCGATAAATTAGGCGAGTATTGTTCACAAAACTGAAGCTTCTACAGTTAAATCCCTTAGATCAGTGGTAGTAGAAACTCTGCACTCTAAATCACACCAGTATATAAAATTCTGCTACTCACAATGCAGTCACAGTAACCGATGTTATCCCAATGGAGACTGCAGAATATAGAAGTTTTGCTAACAGTCCGTTGGTTTGCCTTGCTGATTTATTCTAAAACTGTTAGTTAAGCTGCAGTTGCAGGAGAATAGCTCTCTTGGGCAGCGCAGGCAGTATTGTATCACATGCCTGACATTTCTTCTGATCTTTCAAATGACAGAGGCTCTTCGGTTTGAAAATAATGTGAACATTATGCAATTAGGTTGATTGTGATGGATTTGATGGTCAGAGGTTCATATGAGTAGAAACTGAGAAGCAGAAGTAAGTAAGTAAAAAGGGTCAGAAGGCTTTTGGCTTTCTGACCTCCATTGGTCAGGGCATTTGAGTAGAGAAGTCAGAATGCTACCTTACAGTTGTACAAGGTGTTGGAATATTGTGTTCAGTCCCTGCTTAGGAAAAGTGCCTTTAACCTGAAAGGCGTGCAGAGGAGGTTTATGAGGATGTTGCTGGGACCTGAGGGATTGAGTTGAGGAGAGAAGTTGAGGGAGGTAGAGTTTTTCATTCAGCGTAGGAGAATAAGCGGCAATCTAATAAAGATGGTTAAAGTCATGAGGGGCATGGATAGAGCGAACATACACATTTTTCCCAAGGTTGGTGAATCTCAAACTAGAGGGTATAGATTTATGATGAGATGGGCGAGATTTAATAGGAACCTGAGGAACAACCTTCTCACCCAGAGGGTGGTCAATATTTGAAATAAGCAAATGACCAGGCAAGTGCATTAACAACATTTAGAAGGTATCTGATCAGCATGGACCATTTAGGCTGAAGGGTCTGTTTCTATTCTGTATGATGACTCTATGATCCCACCAGGTGTAACTGTTCCAGATCTATCATATAATGTTTCATCATTCATGAACTCAAACTTTTGCAGGAAATTGTAATTCGTTATTTTGTTTAATTGCTTCCCCTTATAATCAAACACATGGGTGTAGAGTTGAAGATTTGGTTTTGGAGCCATAGAAAAGTACAGTACAGAAACAGGCCCTTTGGCCCATCTAGCCTAACCATCGACTGGGACCATAGCCCTCCTTACCCCTATTATCCACGTGTCTATCCAAATGTAACCCCCTGGGTCGCCTCAGGCTCGCTCAGCTCATTTCGTCTAGGGGGAGCAGCCTTCGGCCCCGCCAAACTGGGTAATCAGCTGGTGTGGATGCTGTGTGATGTCCCCGCCTCACCCAAAAACAGACAGTACACCATATGCGATTAAATGAGTACAATTTATAAAGGTTACTATAACTAAGTGATTAATAACAATACAGTATATATGAAGAGAAAATTAAAGAAAAGGCGCCAAACTTATCAAAGTCCAAACCACTTCGTGCACAGCCGTTGGAGCTCAATTACTGAAGTCTTCTGGCCACCATTCGATCCCCTCCGAATTCCTCGACTCGCAGCTCAGGACCCTCCGAACTCCTCGGACTCTCCAAACAGCTCAGGACCCTCCGAATGGTCAACCAAGCACATCTAGCTTCATCCCCCCCTCCGTCCTCGGAGAATCTCCCGGCCTCGGACCCCCCTTTGGGGTCCGATCCTCGCCCAGCTTAGAGCATTGCGTCCTCTCTCTCGACCCCCTCGCGCCGATCTGCCCAAAAGCCCGTCAACAAAAGCTTACAGACTCAGAAGAAAGAACATTAATCCCCATTTGGTTTACAAAGGAATACCATTCTCGTTATCAGTAAATTAGCATTCCTGCTAGTTAACAAAAAAGAAGAAACCCTCTTTACACTCTCCCTCCACCAAATAAAAGTCATGTCCTCATGACTACTAAATAACTCGCCACCTTTCCTGCCAACACACCGTAACCCAAGCACAAACAGTGACATCTCCTCCCCACACAGTAACCCTCACGCCCCGTTCCTCAGGCGCTACTTAGGCCAACTATCTGGGAGTTCCCTAACCCTTCTGAGGCCTCCGTACCCCCTCACCTAAACCCTTCAGGCTCGGACACAACTGGGGATACCTTGGGCCCACTACCAACTCCTCTCTCAACCTCTCACTCATGCCCCACACTGCACACCCTCCCCGCTACACCTGACTCAATGGGAGAAGGGCCAAATGTCTCTTCCTCAATCGAGGGAAAGTCAGCAAAAGGCAGCATGTACCACACATCCAGCACATCATCCATCGAATCTGTATTCTTCCTCATTCCTGTGATCGGTAGCTGCTGTTTGATCTTCTCCAAACGGAAACATGTGGCCTGCACTGCTCCCGCAGTCTCTTCAGCCTCCTGTTCAGTATTCACTGCACTTCTCTCCAGCTTTTTCTTCCTCATGACTTCTTCCAGATCAACTTTCAGGTTTTGCACTTCATTTGAACTGTCGATGGTCATCTTCAGGTTCCCTTCAAGCTTCCGCTTCTCTCTGCTGAGATTCGTCTGTAATTTCTTCCCCTCCGCAAACTCCCCTCTCCGGGTTCTCAGTTTGCTATTACCCTCAGTCAGACAACTTTCTTCATTCTCTCCAACTTGTAAGTCTTCCGAATGGTTCCAGATCACTTTCTCCAGTCTTTCCGTCTTCATTTCAAACTTGATTCCGTAGAGACAGTCACTCACGAGCTGCGACCTTCGCCAGCCCTGGCACGTGTCCCGAAAACACTTTAACTCGGTAGTTCTCAGCCGCTCCTGCAACGACCTCACTTCATATTCTCCTGAGGCAAATCCAAACACCAAGAGATCATCCACATACACCAAAACTCCAAATGCCTCCACATCCCCTATGGTCTTCCACCTGCCCCGCAGGAAGGTTGCAAGGGCTCCAGATATGCCCTGTGGCATCTTTTCGGACCCGAAGACTCCTAGGGAATTTATAACGGCCGTCTTCTCCTTGTCGGCCCCACTCATCGGGATCTGGCAACATCCACTCCTCCGATCCAGCACCTTAAACCACATCGCACCACTCAGACAGGCCATCGCCTCTTCGGCCCTCAGGGCCATATTCTGGTCACTGACAGTGCGCCTCTTCAGCGCAATATAATCCATACACACGCTGCCTACATCTTCCACGGCTGTAGGGGCCAGTCGCCGCAACCTCTCTCTCTCCGAGGTGTCTTCAGCAGTCAACTCCCCTCCCTTGGGGTATTTCGCAGCGTCCACGAAGAGGGTCTCACCCTCAGATACTTCCCCCAGGCCGTACCACCACTGGCTCTTGTTTGAATTCGGTATCGGCCCAATGCTGCTACACACGTCTGCACAAGCAGCTCGAAACCCTGGGTGCATCGACAATGTCTCCAAACAGCGCTCACCCGCCTCCTCCGGGCAGGCCCCAAAGCACACCAGCAGGATATTGGTTCTATCTAGAACAGAAACGCTGCCCGTCTCAACAGGGTCCGGACACATCAGCATTAACGATTCCTGAACCTCAGTCTCCTCCACATTTGCCTCTAAGAACTCCATTTTCACTGACCAACAACCGTCGTCTGGATAATCACCAGCACTGGTACCCCGAATCTCCAGTGTCCTCAATGTCGCCAAGGGTAAATGCTTCCAATAACGGTTATGAAACAAACTGTACAGCAACTTAACCGGCGCCCCGGTGCCGAGGATGGCTTTAACTTGACTTCCATCCATCCGTAACAACACCTGTGCGCGTGGCCCCTCTAAGCCTTCAGGAATAGAGTCTGCTCCTGTCGGGAGTTCCTTGGTACATTGCTGGGAACGTGCTCCCCCAGAGACCCCAAGCCGTTCCCCCACTGGGCCTCCTCTAAGTTTCCCGACACCTCTCGAACCAACGGAACAACTGATCCCCTTGACAGATCCCCTTTGCACCACAAGCAATTTATCTGCCCCCCTAGGCAAAAAGGGATACCCTAAAAACTTCCCACCAATCTCGTGCCACGGATATGATAAGCCCCCCAGCTGCGGCATTTGACTTCCAGTCAAACCACACGCATTTTCCCACACTTTCCCAGAACTGGCAGCGGTCACTTCGAGGTAATTGCGCCCGACAGTTCTAACAAAGTCACCAGCCCGTCTACTCAAACTTTCAACCCGTCCCTGTCGCTTTCCCTCAGCCAAGCACTGCCACTCACCCAACAACTGAGAGGTCCACTCCGCCCACGCCTCCGCCCCTTTAGGGCTGGACATTATTCCAATAACCGGGCGGAGCTCACCACTGCTGAAACATCCCAACCTGTCACTCCTCAATCTCCAAACAGTACGGACAACCCATGGTCCCATCACCATTTCGTCAGCACTAGTTGGAACTCGAACAACGACCTCGAGGCTACCAACAGCAGTCACCCCACCCAACACACACGCAGCGATTACCAGCAATCACACACCCACAAAGGCACACCAGCTCTTCGCCGCAGACACAATTTAAAGAGGGTGATCACACAGCTTCCACAGAAATCAATCCCGGACGAGCACCCCACAATGTAACCCCCTGGGTCGCCTCAGGCTCACTCAGCTCATTTCGTCTAGGGGGAGCAGCCTTCGGCCCCGCCAAACTGGGTAATCAGCTGGTGTGGATGCTGTGTGATGTCCCCGCCTCGCCCAAAAACAGACAGTACACCATATGCGATTAAATGAGTACAATTTATAAAGGTTACTATAACTAAGTGATTAATAACGATACAGTATATATGAAGAGAAAATTAAAGAAAAGGCGCCAAACTTATCAAAGTCCAAACCACTTCGTGCACAGCCGTTGGAGCTCAATTACTGAAGCCTTCTGGCCACCATTCGATCCCCTCCGAACTCCTCGACTCGCAGCTCAGGACCCTCCGAACTCCTCGGACTCTCCAAACAGCTCAGGACCCTCCGAGTGGTCAACCAAGCACATCTAGCTTCATCCCCCCCCTCCGTCCTCGGAGAATCTCCCGGCCTCGGACCCCCCTTTGGGGTCCGATCCTCGCCCAGCTTAGAGCATTGCGTCCTCTCTCTCGACCCCCTCGCGCCGATCTGCCCAAAAGCCCGTCAACAAAAGCTTACAGACTCAGAAGAAAGAACATTAATCCCCATTTGGTTTACAAAGGAATACCATTCTCGTTATCAGTAAATTAGCATTCCTGCTAGTTAACAAAAAAGAAGAAACCCTCTTTACACAAACTTCTCTTAAATGTTGAAATTGAGATCGCATGCACCAAATGTGCTGGCAGCTTGCTCCACACCCTCAGAACCCTCTGAGTGAAGAAGTTTCCCCTCATGTTCACCTTTCACCCTTAACCCATGACCTCTGCTTGTAGTCCCATCTAACCTCAGTGGAAAAAGCCTGCTTGCATTTAACCTATCCATACCCCTCATGATTTTGTATACCTTTAATAAATATCCTCTCCATCTTCTACATTCCAGGAATAAAATCCTTATTCAGTCTTTCCCTATAGCTCAGGTCCTCCAGACCTGGCAAAATCATTGTAAATTTTCTCTGTACTCCAACCTTATTTACATCTATCCTGAGGGTAGGAGACTAAAACTGCACACTGTACTCCAAATTAGGCCTCAATAATGTCTTATACAACTTCAACATAACATCCCACCTCCTGTACTTAATACTTTGATCTATGACGCCTGTGTGCCAAAAGCTTTCTTTTGACCCTATCTACCTGAGACACCTGTGTTCCCAGATCCCTTTCTTCTACCACACTCCTCAGTTCATTGTGCAAAATCTACCCTGCTTGGTCGTACTGAAGCGCAACACCTTGCACTTGACTGCATTAAATTCTATCTGCCATTTCTCAGCCCATTTTCCCAGCTGGTCCAGATTCCATTGCAAACCATGATAGCCTTCCTCGTGTTCATTACACTCCCAGTCTTGCTATCATCCACAATTTGCTGGTCCAGTTAGCCACATTTTCCCTGTGCCACTCCACTAGTCACAGACTACCAGTCAGAGAGGCAACCATCTACTACCAATCTCTGGCTTCTCCCACAAAGCTAGTGTCTAATCCAATAAACTACCTCATCCTGAATGTCGAGCGACTGAGCCTTCCTGACCAAGCTCCCATGCGGGATCTTGCCAAATGCCTTGCTAAAGTGCACGTAGACAATATCCACTGCCTTGCTTTCATCAATGATCCTGGTAATTTCTTCCTCAAAGAACTCTATTAGATTGGTTAGGCATGCCCTACCATGCACAAACCCATGCTGGCTATCCTTAATTAGTCCAACTCTATCCAAATACTTGTATATCCAGTCCTGTAAAATACCTTGCAAATAACTTTCCCACTAGTGTGTCAGGCTCACTGACCTTTAAATATCTTCTACTCAGAGCTTTGGAAAGCAAATACTTGTGCTCATAGCGAAGGGTTATCAGTAGTGGGCTTGAGGATTGAACATCTAATAATGTGGTAACTAGTGATCTTTGGGCCAGAAGGGGAAGAACCAACCCTTCTACCTTCTTTGGATTCATTGAGAACCCAGATTTTCTGTGGGAAGTTTTAGTGGCCTGCACCTGATCCTCCAAAAGGCGTTTGATTAAGTTCCAGATACAAGGCTTATGCCATAAGGTAGGCAAGGGATCCTGAACAGGAGCATGGAATTGACAGTGAAAATAACTGGCACTTTCCCATTTGACCTTCCTGATCCTTATAAGACTCTGGGGCTTTGAGCTGGGAACTCCTGGAACACTACGGTAAAAGCGAATAGATTCAGAAACTCCATATGTTATGATTGTATTTTCAGATCTTAAACCAGGACAGTCGGTGGAAATGGAGCACAGAACTCTGAAGTTAAATCTGAGCAAAATGTGTAAGTTGACTGTACAATGGTAGATAAGGTATAAAGCAGCCAACTGCAATGTGCTCAGAATCAGAATCAGGTTTAATGTCACTGGTATATGTCATGAAATCTGTTGTTTTGTGGCAGCATTACTTTGCAATCCATAATAATAAAAACTAAACTGCAAAAAAAAGTATAGATAAAAAGCAAATATAGTTAAATAAGTCATGCTAAAGGAGAGAAAAACATACTGGGGTAGTGTTCATGAAATCTAGTGAATAGAGAAATCCTAAAATATTGAGTTCGTTTCTTCAGGTTCCTCTATCTCCTCATTGACTGTACCAATGAAGAGAGGGCATGTCCTGAGTGATGTGCGTGCTTAATGATGGATGCTGCCTTTTTGAGACATTGCTTTTTGAAGGTGTCCTGGATGATGGGGAGACTAGTGCTCATGGTGGGGAGTCTAGGACAAGAGGACACGACTTCAGGATCGAAGGACATCCATTTAGAACAGAGATGCGGAGAAATGACTTTAGTCAGAGGGTGGTAAATCTGTGCAATTTGGCCTCCATGGCCGCTCTTGGCAACGTCATTGGGTGCATTTAAGGCAGAGATGGATAGGTTCTTGATTAGCCAAGGCATCAAAGGGTATGGGGAGAAGACAGGGTGTGAGGATGACCAAAAGAATTGGATCAGGCCATGATTGAATGGTGGGGCAGACTCAATGGGCCGAATGGCCTACTTCTGATCCTATATCTTATGGTCTTACGATGGAGCTGGCTGAGTTGTAAACTCTTCAGCTTTTTGCAATCCTTCATACAAAACAGTGATGCAATCAGTTATAATGCTCTCCGTAGTCCATCTGCAGAAATTTGTGAGGGTGTCTTGGTGACCTACCAATTCTCCTCAAACCCTTAATGAAATACAGCTACTGCCATGCCTTCTTTATAATTGCATCAATATATTGGAACTAGATTAGATTTTCAAAGATGTTGTCAACCAGGAACTGTGTACCCTTTTCACTTCTGATCCCTCGATGAGGACTGGTGTGTGTTTCTTTGACCTCCTCCTTGGGCTTACTGGTAGAGCATAGATGCTGAAAGTAAGATTGTTGCTGTGACAATTTTGAGGCTGTGCCCTCTAGTTCTGGATACCTCCACCATAAGAAACACCCTCTCCACATCCACCCTGTCTAGTCCTTTCAGCATTCAGCAGGTTTCAGTGAGATCTCCACACTTTTTCTAAATTCCAATGAGTACAGGCCCAAAGCTGCCAAACACTCCACAGATATAACCCCCTTCTTTCCCAGAATTATCCCAGTGAACCTCCTCTGGACTCTCTCCAATGACAACACATCCATTCTCAGATACTGGGCCCAAATCTGTTGCCAATACTCCAAGTGCGGCCTGAGTAGTGTCTTATAAAGGCTCAGCATTACCATCTTGTTTTTTACATTCTATTCCCCTTGGAATAAATGCCAACATTGTATTTGCCTTCTTTACCACAGACTCATCCTGTCAGTTAACCTTCTGGGAGTCTTGCACAAGAACTCCCAAGAGCCTCTGTGCGTCTGATGTTTGAAATTTCTCATTTTAGATAATAGTTCGCAATATTGTTCCTTTTACCAAACACATTATCATACATTTCCCAACACTGTATTCCATTTGCCATTTTTTACCCATTCTTCCAATTTGACTGTTGCAATCGCATTGCTTCCTCAGCACTACCAACCCCTCCAGCTATCTTTATATCATCTGCAAACTTTGCCACAAAGCTATCAATTCCATTTTCTAAATCACTGACAAACAATGTGAAAAATTGTGTGCCCAATACTGATCTTTGAGGAACACCACTAGTCACCAGCAGCCAACTAGAAAAGGCCCCTTTTACTCCCACTCGCTGCCTCCTGCCTGTCAGCCATAACTCTATCCATGCCAGTATCTTTCCTGTAATTTTATCTTGTTAAGCAGCCTCGTGTGTGGCACCTTATCAAATGCCTTCTAAAATCTAAGTAAATGACATCCACTGCCTCTCCTTTGTCCACCCTGCTTGTTACTTCCTCAAAGAAATCTAATAGATTTGTCAGCCAAGGTTTCTCTTTATAGAAACCATGCTGACTTTGACTAATTTTATCATTAGTCTCCAAGTAGCCTGAAACCTCATCATTAATAATAGACTCCAACACTTTCCCAACGACTGAGGTTAGGCTAATTGGCCTATAAGTTCCTTTCTTCTCCCTTCTTAAAGAATGAAGTGACATTTGCAATCTTACCGTACTCTTGTCACCCTGCCAAGATTCAGTGATTTTTGATAGATCATGACCAATGCATCCGTTATCTCTCCAGCAACCTCTCTCAGGACCTGGGATGTCGTCCATCTGGTCCAGGTGACTTATCCACCTTAAGATCTTTCAGTTTGCCTGGCACCTTGTCCTTTGTAATAGCAATGTCACTCACTCCTGCTCCCTGACACTCTCGGTCCTCTGGCACACTGCTAGTGTCTTCCACAGTGAAGACTGTTGCAAAGTATCTATTATCTTCATCTACCTTTTCTTTGTCCCCCATTACTACCTCACCAGCAACATTTTCCTGTGGTGCAATATCAGCTCTCACCTCCCTTTTCCTCTTTATATAACTGAAAAAAACTTTTAGTATCCTGCTTCATATGATTGGCTAGTTTGCCCTCATATTTCATCTTTTCCATCTTATAACTTTTAGTTACCTTTTGTTGGATCTTAAAAGCTTTACACTCACTTTTGCTACCTTATTTGCCCTTTCTTTGGCTTTTATGCAGTCCTTAATATCCTTTGTCAGCCATGATTTTCTACCCCTGCCATTTGAGAACAATTTCTTCTGTGGGACATATCTATCCTGCGCCTTGTGAACTATTCACAGAAACTTCAGCCATCTCTGCTGTGCCGTCATCCCCACCAGTATCCTCCTCCAATCCACCTGGGCAAGCTCCTCACTCATGCCTCTGGAATTCCCTTTATTCCATTGTGATACTGATACATCTGAGTTATGCTTCTCCCTCTCAAATTGCAGTATGAATTCAAAATATTATGATCATTGCCTCCTAAGGGTTCCTTTACATTAAGCCTGCTAATAAGATCTGGGTAATTACACAACACCCAGTCTACGATAGCTTTTCCCTGAATAGGCTCATCTTATTCAGAATGGTATGCACATTTAAATACAGCACCTTCAGTTCTGCATTCTTTACCCTTTTGAGTTTTGCCTCTGTGGTACAATTGAATTCTTTTCTCTGAATACATTTGTACCCAATCACTGGCTTGTCCTTCCTTACGTTCATGTTACACCCATCACCTTCTTGTCACCCTGCTGGCTCATCCTCAGCTCTATCACACTGGTTCCCACCCTCCTGACATAACAGCTCTAATAAACCTGCCTGCAAGAATATTTGTTCCCCTCAGATTCAGGTTCAGCCTGTCCCTTTTGT
Organism: Hypanus sabinus; assembly: GCF_030144855.1. Lineage (NCBI taxonomy): Eukaryota > Metazoa > Chordata > Chondrichthyes > Myliobatiformes > Dasyatidae > Hypanus > Hypanus sabinus. Next base: position 158,677,675 of record NC_082715.1, on the reverse strand, counting down.
ACAGGTCACACCTGCCCCTGAAGAGGTCCCAATTGTCCAGAAATCTGAATCCCTTGCCCCTGCTCCAATTCTCCAGCCACACATTTATCTGCCACTTCATTTTATTCCTATCCTCACTCTCATGGCACAGGCAGCAACTGAAATTACTATCCTTCAGGTCCAACTTCTCAGCTTCCTTCCCAACTCCCTGCATTCTTTTTTCAGGACCTCCTCCCTTTTTCTACTTATGTCACTGGTACCGTGACTTCTGGCTGCTCACCCTCCCTTTTCAGGATATTGTAGATGTGTTCAGACACCACAGACCCTGGCACTTGGGAGGCAAACTCTTCCCGGCCACTGGTATGACTGTCACCCTTTCGAAGAAGGTGGGAATCTCTGACTGCAGCAGTGAGAGATTGAAGATGTCCTCGAACACTCCCACCAGTTGGTTGGCACAGGTTTTCAAAGCCCGACCATTAGGGCCTGATGGGTTCACCCTCATGTAAGATGTTTTGATGTCGGCCTCTGAGACAGAGATCAAAGGGTCATTAGATGCTGCAGAGATTTGCACAGCTGTAGTTTTATTTTCCCTTTCAAAGCATGCATAAAAGGCATTGAGCTCATCTGGGAGAGAAGCATCACAGCCATTCATGATGTTAGGGTTCACCTTGTCATTTCTTCGGCAGATTGAACGGGGCACGACTGCGCAAGCGCGTGAAGGTCGGCCTCTGAGATCAGCGGGAGAGTTTAAAAAGTGAACAGATTGAGAAGGGGCGGTCATTTCTTTGGCAATTTGAACGGGGCACGACTGCACAAGCGCGTGAAGGTCGGCCTCTGAGATCAGTGGGAGAGTTTAAAAAGTGAACAGATTGAGAAGGGGCGGTCATTTCTTTGGCAATTTGAACGGGGCACGACTGCGCAAGCGCGTGAAGGTCGGCCGCTGAGATCAGCGGGAGAGTTTAAAAAGTGAACAGATTGAGAAGGGGCGGTCATTTCTTTGGCAATTTGAACGGGGCACGACTGCGCAAGCGCGTGAAGGTCGGCCTCTGAGATCAGCGGGAGAGTTTAAAAAGTGAACAGATTGAGAAGGGGCGGTCATTTCTTTGGCAATTTGAACGGGGCACAATTGCGCAAGCATGTGAAGGTCGGCCTCTGAGATCAGCGGGAGAGTTTAAAAAGTGAACAGATTGAGAAGGGGCGGTCATTTCTTCGGCAGATTGAACGGGGCACGACTGCGCAAGCATGTGAAGGTCGGCCTCTGAGATCAGCGGGAGAGTTTAAAAAGCGAGCAAATTAACGGAGCGGGTGACGGAGTAGCAGGGGACAGAGTAGGAAGGCTTTGGCTCGAGAGGCTGAGGACGAGCTTTCTCCCAGAGAGGTAAGGCCAGGTAAGCTCCTTTAATTGAACTAATTAGCTTAGGAATAGGTAATTGAGGCTGCAGTTAGGGCAGTTGAGTGCTCCGTTTGCAGTATGTGGGAAGTCGGGACGAGCACAATTGTCCCTGATGACTACACCTGCAAAAGGTGCATCCAGCTGCAGCTCCTGCCAAACCGGGTTAGGGAACTGGAGCTGGATGAACTTCAGATCATTCGGGAGGCAGAGGCAGAAATAAACAGAAGTTACAGGGAGATAGTCACCCCTAAGAGTCAGGAGACAGGTAGCTGGGTGACTGTCAGGAGAGGGAAGAGGAATAGACAGAATGAGCAGAGCACCCCTGTAGCCGTTCCCATCAACAATAAGTATACCGTTTTGGATACTGTTGGTGGGGACGACCTACAAGGGACAAGTTGCAGTGGTTGCGTCTCTAGCACTGAGACTGGACCCTCAGCTCAGAAGGGAAGGAGGGAAAAGAGGAGAGCAGTAGTGATAGGGGATTCAGTAGTTAGGGGGACAGATAGGAGGTTCTGTGGAAGAGATCGAGAATCCTGGATGGTCTGTTGCCTCCCTGGTGCCAGCGTCCGCGAAATCTCGGATCAAGTTCTCAGTATTCTCAAGAGGGAGGGTGAGCAGCCTGATGTCGTGGTCCATGTAGGGACCAATGACGTGGATAGGAAGAAGGAGGAGGTCCTGCAAAGAGAATTTAGGGAGTTAGGTGCAAAGTTGAAGGACAGGACCTCCAGGTTGCAATCTCAGGATTGCTACCCGTGCCACATGCTAGTGAGGCTAGAATTAGGAAGATAATGCAGCTAAATACGTGGCTAAGGAGTTGGTGCAGGAGGGAGGGCTTCATGTTTCTGGACAATTGGGCCTTGCTCCAGGGAAGGTGGGACCTGTTCTGACGGGACGGGTTGCACCTGAACTGGAGGGGGACCAACATCCTTGTGGGAAGGTTTGCTAGTGCTGCTCCAGGGGGTTTAAACTAGATTTGCAGGGGGAGGGGAACCAGAGTGTTAGAGCAGATAGTGACGTGGAGGAGGATAAAGGCCATGTGAAAGCTGCAAGCATCAGGAACAAAGGTGATGTACTGAGAGCTTGGATACATACATGGAATTAAGATGTAGTGGCCATTGCTGAGACTTGGCTGGTACCAGGGCAGGAATGGATTCTCAATATTCCTGGATTTCAGTACTTTAGAAGGGATGGGGGGGTAGGAAGGGGAGGAGGGGTGGCATTACTGGTCAGGGATACTATTACAGCTTCAGAAAGGTGGGTAATGTAGCAGGATCCTCTTTTGAGTCAGTATGGGTAGAAGTCAGGAACAGGAAGGGAGCAGTTAATCTACTGTGAGTATTCTGTAGGCCCCCTGGTAACAGCAGAGATACCGAGGAGGCAGATTTTGGAAAGGTGCAAAAATAACAGCGTTGTTATCATGGGTGACCTTAACTTCCCTAATATTGATTGGCACCTGATCAGTTCCAATGGTTTAGACGGGGCAGAGTTTGTCAAATGTGTCCAGGATGGATTCCTGTCACGGTATGTTGACAGACCGACTAGGGGGAATGCCATACTAGATCTATATAACCATGTAACAATTACAGCATGGAAACAGGCCATCTCGGCCCTTCTAGTCCATGCTGAACGCTTACTGTCACCTAGTCCCACCGACTTGCACTCAGCCCATAACCCTTCATTCCTTTCCTGTCCATATACCTATCCAATTTTTTTTAAATAACAAAATCGAACCTGCCTCTACCACTTCTACTGGAAGCTCATTCCACACAGCTACCACTCTCTGAGTAAAGAAGTTCCTCCTCGCGTTATCCCTAAACTTTTGCCCCTTAACTCTCAACTCATGTCCTCCTGTTTGAATCTCCTCTACTCTCAATGGAAAAAGCCTATCCACGTCAACTCTATCTATCCCCCTCATAATTTTAAATACCTCTATCAAGTCCCCCCTCAATCTTCTATGCTCCAAAGTGTAAAGACCTAACTTGTTCAACCTTTCCCTGTAACTTAGGTGCTGAAACCCAGGTAACATTCTAGTAAATCTCCTCTGTACTCTCTCTATTTTGTTGACATCTTTCCTTTAATTCAGTAACCAGATCTGTACACAATACTCCAAATTTGGCCTCACCGATCAATGCCTTGTACAATTTTAACATTACATCCCAACTCCTATACTCAATGCTCTGATTTATAAAGGCCAGCATACCAAAAGCTTTCTTCTCCACCCTATCCGCATGAGATCCCACCTTCAGGGAACTATGCACCATTATTCCTAGATCACTCTGTTCTACTGCATTCCTCAATGCCCTAACATTTGCCATGTATGTCCTATTTTGAATAGTCCTACCAAAATGTGGCCCCTCATACTTATCAGCATTAAATTCTCATCTGCCATCTTTCAGCCCACTCTTCTAACTGGCCTAAATCTCCCTGCAAGCTTTGAAAACCTACTTCAATATCCACAACGCCACCTACCCTTAGTATCATCTGCATACTTACTAATCCAGTTTTCCACCCCATCATCCAGATCATTAATGTATATGACAAACAACATTGGACCCAGTACAGATCCCTGAGGCACACCACTAGTCACCGGCCTCCAACCTGATAAACAGTTATCCACCACTACTCTCTGGCATCTCCCATCCAGCCACTGTTGAATCCATTTTACTACTTCAATATTAATACCTAATGATTGAACCTTCCTAACTAACCTTCCGTGAGGAACCTTGTCAAGGGCCTTACTGAAGTCCATATAGACAACATCCACTGCTTTACCCTCCTCAACTTTCCTCGTAACCTCTTCAAAAAATTCAATAAGATTTGTCAAACATGACCTTCCACACACAAATCCATATATACTGTTCCTAATCAGACCCTGTCTATCCAGATAATTATATATACCATCTCTAAGAATACTTTCCATTAATTTACCCACCACTGATGTCAAACTTACAGGCCAATAATTGCTAGGTTTACTTTTAGAATCCTTTATAAACAATGGAACCACATGAGCAATACGCCAATCCTCCAGCACCATCCCTGTCTCTAATGACATTTGAAATATTTCTGTCAGAGCCCCTGCTATTTCTACACTAACTTCCCTCAAGGTCCTAAGGAATATCCTGTCAGGAATATCCATTTTTATATTCTTTAAAAGTGCCTCTTCTTTAACCATCATAGTTTCCATAACTACCTTACTTGTTTCCCTTACCTTACACATTTCAATATCCTTCTCCTTAGTGAATACCGAAGAAAAGAAATTGTTCAAAATCTCCCCCATCTTTTTTGGCTCCGCACATAGCTGTCCACTCTGATTCTCTAAGGGACCAAGTTTATCCCTCACTATCCTTTTCCTATTAATATAACTGTAAAAACCCTTCGGATTTATTTTCACCTTACTTGCCAAAGCAACCTCATATCTTCTTTTAGTTTTTCTAATTTCTTTCTTAAGATTCTTTTTGCATTCTTTATATTCCTCGAGCACCTCATTTACTCCATGCTGCCTATATTTATTGTACATCTCTTTTTTCGAACCAAGTTTCCAATATCCCTTGAAAATTATGGCTCTCTCAAACTTTTAACCTTTCCTTTCAACCTAACAGGAACATAAAGAATTAGTGTTAGGTAATATTATCTAGTATTAGGTAACGAAATGGGTCAGGTCACAGATCTCTCAGGGGGTGAGCATCTGGGGGACAGTGACCTTTAGCATTATCATGGAAAAGGATAGAATCAGAGAGGACAGGAAAATTTTTAATTGGGGAAGGGCAAATTATGAGGCTATAAGGCTAGAACTTGAGGGTGTGATTGGGATCATGTTTTTGCAGGAAGATGTACTATGGACATGTGGTCAATGTTTAGGGATCTCTTGCAGGATGTTAGGGATAAATTTGTCCCAGTGAGGAAGATAAAGAATGGTAGGGTGAAGGAACCATGGGTGATAAAGTGAGCTGGAAAATCTAGTCAGGTGGAAGAAGGCAGCATATGTGAGGTTTAGGAAGCAAGAGTAGCATGAAAGGAGCTTAAGGGGCTGAGGAGAACAAGAAGGGGGCATGAGAAGGCCTTGGCGAGTAGGGTAAAGGAAAACCCCAAGGCATTCTTCAATTATGTGAAGAACAGAAGGATGACAGGAGTGAAGATAGGGCCGATTAGAGATAGAAGTGGGAAGATGTGCCTGGAGGCTGTGGAAGTGAGCGAGGTCCTCAATGAATACTTCTCTTCGGTGTTCGCCAATGAGAGGGAACTTGATGACGGTGATGACAATATGAGTGAGGTTGATGTTCTGGATCATATTGATATTAAGGGAGAGGAGGTGTTGGAATTGTTAAAATACATTAGGATGGATAAGTCCCCGGGGCCTGACAGAATATTCTGCAGGCTGCTCCACGAGGCGAGGGAAGAGATTGCTGAGCCTCTGGCTAGGATCTTTATGTCCTCGTTGTCCATTTAAGTTTATTAAGTTTATATCCAGAAAAAATACTAAATTCTGTAAATATAGATAACATAAACGGAATAGATCTCCTAGGGTCTGAAATATAAACTAATAAATCATCCGCATATAACAAAACCTTATGTAATTTAACCCCTATTTTAATACCCTGCACAGACTTAGAATCCCTAAGAGTGATAGCAAGTGGTTCTAAAGCCAAATTAAATAATAGAGGACTGAGAGGACAACCCTGGCGGGTTCCTCTATATAATCTAAAATAAGGAGATTTTTGATTTTTAGTTATAACCACTGCCACTGGGGTTTGATAAATCAATTTAATTAAGGGAATAGATCCCAGACTGAAATTAAACCTCTTCAAAACCTGAAACAAATAAGGCCACTCCACCCTATCAAAGGGTTTCTCTGCATCTAGAGATACGATACATTCAGATTCTTTGGCTGAGGGAGAATAAATGGTATTTAACAGTCTTCAAATATTAAAATGTGAGTACCTATTTTTTAATAAATCGTGCTTGATCATTTGAGAGAACAGTAGGCAAAATATTCTCAAGTCTATTAGCTAGAATCTTAGAGAGAATTTAAAAATCTACATTCAACAAAGAGATAGGTCTATAGGATGTACATTGCAGTAGGTCTTTTCCTTTTTAGGAATCAATGAAATTAATACCTCATAAAAAGTTTTTGGATGATTCCCAGAGGGTATAGAATCAGTAAGGATTTGATGAAGACATGGCATAAGCATTTCATGAAAAGTCTTATAAAATTCCACCATATAACCATCAGGTTAGATCCCGGAGCTTTCCCTAATTGCATAGAGGATATAGCTTTAGCTATCTCCTCTTGTTTGATACGTGCATCTAATATATCAGCATCTTGAGTCGAAATTTTGGGTATATCTAACTTTTGCAAAAATCTATTCATAGTAATCAGAGAATTCAGATTTATAAAGATTAGAATAGAAATCCATAAATATCTTATTAATTTCATAAGGGTCTAAGGTTTCAATTCTATCTGGTCTATGGATTTTTAAAATCTGACTTCTGACCATACCAGCCTTCAACTGACTCACCAAAAGTTTACCAGATTTTTCCCCATGTATATAAAATAAACTTTTAGATTTAAGAATTTGCTGTTCAATGGGAAAGGTCAAATGCAAATCATACTGTGATTGAAATTCGACTCTTTTTTTATGTAGGTCTTCAGTAGGTTTAACTGAATACGCTTTATCTTTCTCTCTAATTTTATTAGTAAGTGCTGACAATTCCATTTTAGTTTTCTTTCTTAAAGCTGCTGGGTATGAAATTATCTGTCCTCAAGAAAAGATTTCATCGTGTCCCATAAAACCAGGTTTGACATTCCTTCAGTTGTGTTAAATTCAAAAAATATAGAAATTTGCTCCTTAATAAAACTAACAAAGGCTGGATCCTGTAACAGTACAGGATTCAATCTCCACTGTGACATTTTCAAAAAGCTGTCCGAAAGCTTCAGGGTAAACTTCAAAGGCGATTGATCCGACAATGCAATGACGTCATAGGCACACTCAATAATGGAGTGTAGCAAACGTGTATCTAAAAAAAAGTAATCAATTCCAGTATACTTACAATGAATGTGTGAAAAAAAAGAGAAATCATTGTCGTTAGGGTGTTTATATCTCCAGATATCGACCAGGCCATTTTCTAGTAAAAAATAATTAATACACGCTGCCGCTTTGTTAGGAAGCGACGGATTGGTTGATGACCTGTCAATCGCTGGGTTCAGACAACAATTAAAAATCACCACCCATGATCAACTTGCAAACGTGTATCAAAGTCGGTAGCTCAGAAAAAAGCTTCTAAAAAAATAGGAATTATCTACATTAGTTGTGTATACACACACCAAAGCTACCTTTCGCTCACATAATAAACCCGTAACAATTAAATATCTTCCAATTGAATCAGTAATAGTATTAAAATGTACAAAAGGGATTTTGGAGTTAACAAAAATAGATACGCCTCTAATTTTATTAGTCGACAACGAGTGAAATAAAGGTTCTTTCCAAAGTTTGAAAAACCTGTCCTCATCCTGTTTCCATATATGATTTCTTGCGCAAAAATAATATCGGCGTGTTTTTAATTTCTTAAAAATCTTTTTACTCTTAACAGGATGATTCACACTGTTCAGATTCCAAGAGATTATATTAATCTTATTAACATCCATGTTTAAAATTTAATTTATTTTATAAAAAAAACTATTACACAAGCACAGATTGATCCAAAAGGCATGGGTACAACTGGAAGGAGCGACGTATTTGCGAAAAAAAATCCCATCAAAAGAACTGCCCAATCGAGAAAAAAGTCTATTCTAATAGACCAAACAAAGCAAGAAAGACAGTAACCAATAGGCTGGCCACATGCTAACCTAATAACCCTTGACCCTATCCTCCATTTTGCAGCTACGTATATTAAATTTAGAATATTGAACCCACCCAAGATAGACATAATAAAAGGAACAAACAGATTTCAAATGTTACAATGTTATGTCCAACAGAAGTAAAAACATAATTGGCGACGGCCATCTTAAATTCGGCTAAAGTATATTAATCACATATTCAAAGAAAAATAAATCCAAGCAAATAATATTATGGAGTTCTTTCTCTCAAAAAAAGAGAAATAAATAAATAAATAAATATCAAACCTAAAACTGTATTAGTATTGAAACAAACAAGAAATAAAAAGAATAATACACGACAGGTCCTATACGGACCTTTATAATATAATACTGTAAGAGTTCTCTACAAAACAGTTATATTCTAATTATTAGTGAGTAAAGAAAAGTTTATTCAGCCACGTACTATATCAAAGACTTAAAAAGCATTGAATAGACTTAACTCAGGATATCTATAGACATCTCATACATCAGAATTACCTATTCAGTAATTGGCTTAACTTTAAGATTTGTAATGTACTTTCATCCCTCCTGAGGAGAGTAGATTCTCAGTGACTTAGACCCTTCAGGAAAAATTACCAGCCATACTGGGGGCCGAAGAGAAGGGTGTAAATTTAATTTGTACATTTCACTCATGACTTCTCGGTATTTCCTTCTTTTGGCAAAGATCTCGGGGGGTAATCTTCAACAATACGAAGTTCTGTTGATTTAAAGATTATCTTTCGTCTTTTTCTGGCTTCTCGAAGTATGGCTTCTTTGGTTGTATAATAATGCAGACAAAGTACAATTGGTCGAGGATGTAATTCAGGTGAACGCCGAGAAAATGGAATTCTATGGACTCTTACCAGTTAAAGGGCTAGTTTCCAGAGTCTCGCTAAAAAGTGAGTACAACATATCTGAAAAGAACTTTAACAGATCACCAGCTTCAGTATTTTCAGGCAGTCCTTGTATATGCAAATTACTCTGACGCCCCCTACTATCTAAATCAACCATTTTTTCTTCATTTTAGATAGTTCCGAGGTAATTTCATTGATTTTCTTCTCCATCAAAGACAACTTCATTCCTTGATCTTTAATAGTTTGCCTGAATTGATCATGTTCATTCTCGATTTGACTTGTAGTCTGCTTAAGCGCCTGAAGTTGAAAGTCTGAATTCTTCAGAGAATCTTGAACACTAGAGATAGATTTTTCAAGCTTCCTGTTGGAGTCCGTCAACTTATTAATGTTAGTGTTAAGCGATCTGAATTCCGACTTCATGTCTTGTATTGAAGAAAATATTCCTGCTAAAGTAATAGGTTCCTCTGCTTTCTTTATTTGTTCAGTTTGCTCCATTTCAGGAAAAGTCTTGCAGCTTCTCAGTTCAATACCAGAACGACTTCTTTTGGCCATCGTAATTAAATTGTAAATTCTTCAGTAGAAGTAATAAATCATCAAACTTAAAAGGAATCTGTCAGTGGAATATAAAATATAAAGAAAAGTGGAGCCACTGTAAAATGGCGGATCCGACTGTCCTGTCTTTACAAAGAGTCATGAAGCCATTGAGCTACAGCGCTGCATCCAAAATGGTGGCAGATAGCTGTATTTCTGTAAAGAAATGCACACAGCAGTCCCCGAAGTCCCTCTGGTTCAGCAGCCTTGCTCTGAGGTCTTCAACTTTATTTTGCAGAGATTGTACAGCCACCAGCAGGATAGTCGGGAGTGGGGGTCTAAAGTATGGGGTACGGTGGAATGATAGTAAGTGCCCAGCAGCAACCTGGGGGACCTGGTGTTCACTTTGCACTTCATGTCCAATCAACTGTCTGTGCCAACATTGCTGTTCTTAACATAGAAATCTACAACAAATCAACCCTACTCTAGAAACTGCTGAGAATTCCCCTACCGCGTAGCCCTCTGTTTTCCTAAGCTCCATTTACCTATCTAAGGGTCTCTTAAAAGACCACCAGTTGTACACGAATAGCACTGGTTCATATCAGGACTTCATTCCTCTGTACGTTGCCTTTTATCAGCATCCTTCTGAATACCTTTATACTAAGTACATTGATCGAAACGGATTCCACCACCTCCTCTGACTCAGATAACCTGAGTGATGGGGAAACATGGAGACACTTGGTCCATTCAGTTTGGCAAGGGTATCCATGAGTGGCCTTAATAAGGAAGGACAATGAGAAGAAGTTGGTAATGGACGGGGAAGATTTGACAGGGATGTTAAGTAATGATTTTATAATTATTAAGAGGTATTAGTCTTTCAAAATTCCAAAATTATAGCAGAAGTGGGAACATTGGGGCCAGAACAACTGCATGGTCTAAGAAAAGATGTGGTAACCCAGGGCATGCCCATTTCTCCCTGTTACCATCAGGTAGAAGATACAGAAACCTGAAGGCACACACTCAGCGATTCAAAAACAGCTTTTTCCCCTCTGCTGTCCGATTCCTAAATGGACTTTGAAGCTTTGGACACAACCTCACTTTTTTAATATACAGTATTTCTGTTTTTGCACATTTTAATAATCTATTTAATATACATAATTTATTTACTTGTTTATTATTATGTTTTATTTTAATTTTTTCTCTCTGTGCTAGATTATGTTTTGCATTGAACTGTCGCTGCTAAGTTAAAAAATTTCATGTCAAGTGCCGGTGATAACAAACCTGATTCCTGATCCTAATTTGTGGCAGTTTACCCTATTGCTACTGATGCAGCTTTTCATCTTGTGCCATTCTCGAGTGTCAGTAAAGAGCAGGTGAGATCCTGCAGTCTGTTGAATACTGTGCATAAGTGGGGATGACCCAGCACAAGCTACAGCTGGTCTTTGGGTCACGTGGGCTCACAATGATACAAATTAATGGACAGTTTTTATTATGACACTGTATTATGGCTGACTGGGAGCCTCACCCAGATTCTCACACCCACACCTAGGCATCCCATTGTCTAGGGTGCAAAGCCATCACCTGGGGGGGGGGGGTCATAGGAGACCAGCTCTAGGCCTAGCTGAGATGAGTGAAAAGGAAAGTGGGCACACTGGACCTGTTGGCACTTGTTTACTTAAGATTAATACCACAAATTTTGGCTGATAAGATTTGTTTTGCTTCACCCTCACATTTAACACTGCTCTCACACTTAAATACCTCACACTTCATAGTCAACTATGTTTTATCTTCATACATGAACTCCCCTGCCCTAATAGAACATAGAACATACAGGCCCTTCATCCCACCATGTGCCAACTTTGTAGCCGATCTTACAGGAAAAGTTACTCCAAGAGGCAGGCTGTTGGAAAATCTTTTCACAATGACTAGAGCCTTTCACAGAGCCCAGCACCTACACAAGCAGTGACCTGCGGCGAGATGGAGGCAAGGAGGCTCGGGGCAGTTATATCTCACAATTTCCAATCTCAAACATCCAGGTTTTTAGTGTGCATCTCTTCACCTGACCAATCTTTGTCCACCTCCTCTTGTATTAGGGCAGCGTTGGGACAGACAAGGCTGCAATGGAGCTGCACGTCTGAACCACGTGGAGTTTGCTAATTGCCAGCCTTCAGCAAATGGCTGTAGCCAGAGGGAGTGCCTGACTGCTCGAGCCCTGAGCCATCCTTACCAGATAGCCAAAGATGAAAGCAGACTCGGCTGGTGGAAACTGCTGGCAGTTTAAGACAGTGATTGTTTTTGTTGGGTTGAATTCACCAGGAGCAGCAGCATGCAAGTGGGTGCTGTTCCAGGGCAGCTGAGGAAGTGGTCTTCCAGGAGGTAATGGGAAGGCACTCTTCTTTTGGGCTTGGTTCTCAGGAGACCTGATTTGGCAAATCGAGATGCAGCATAAAAGGCTTTAGGCAAATGGGTTTTCATGTGAGCTGCATCCTGCCAGAGTTTGGGAGTCAAAATGAGATGGAAATGGAAGGACTTGTTTCCTTTAAAGGAAAATTGTATAGATATTTATTGTAGGAATTGGAGGAAATAGCACAAGTGGTTTTATGTCCAGTAAAGAGATAGTATTGTTTCAACTGGCTGAATGATTTGCTTGTTTTAACTTTCAGTGGGAACTTTATCATGCGCTGGTCCGACAACCTCACTCACAGAAGCTGCCCAGATGATTAGCAGAGATCACTGTACAGGTAATGGCTCCATCACTGGGTGTGATTCCTCCTGTGGGTCGCAGCCCCAGTACTGCTGATCAGAGCAACCTCTACCTCTGCAGCTCCATCTACCTCCTTGCTGGTTTGAGGCGTGAAACAGAGATCTGAATTAAGGAGACTAGCTCGTGTATTCTCTCCAATGTTTCTGTATACACTGAGGCTACTGTGGTGGGTGGAGGTGGGAGATAATATTGCTGGGATTAATGCCGAAGTTTTTAAATCTTTCCTGGCTATATGTGAGATATCAAATCACTAGAAGACAGCAAATGTGTCCCCTCCACCTTTTCAAGAAAGGACTTTTGACCCAAATTTCAATGTTAGGGACTATATAGGAGGAAGTTGCAAAGGACAGGAATTTCATTAACCAGAGTGGACAGACAGGACAGGACCAATGATCACTTGGAAAGGCAGGGACAAATCAGAACTGGACAGATGAGATTCATATTTATTTATTATATGTAAATGCGTCATTTGCTTTAACAAACAACTCAACTTAAGGATGTGTTGGGGGCAGCTCTCAAGCGTCACCACATATTCTGGTGTCATCGTAGCATGCCCACGATACTCTGCATAACAACACGAGTAGCAACAAAAACCACAGAACAAATCACGCCGCTTCCCCCACCCCCAAAATTGTAAAAGGTTGCTGAGTGAATGCTGTTTTTCCTTTTGCTTTAAAGTCAATTCAACACAAGAAAAGTCAAATTAAAATAGCGTAATAGAATTACAATACAAATTGTGTCTATAGCAGCCAAACCAAAACAATTGGTGCTGCCAGCGACCCTACAGATTTGTTATACTTGCATGACGCACCCACACTTCGATAATGGTTGCTCCAAAAGTCAAGGATATGTATTTCGATCCTTTATTAGCAATTGCAAACATACAATCTTGAAGTGATGAAATTTAAGCGTACCCAAGTGTAAGCTATGCGTAATTGAGCGGTCAGCAAAAGATATGACATCTGCCAGTCCAAGCAGCAAACTGCAACGAAATAAGCAAGAATACATAACTTTTTCCCTTTGCTTTTACCATGCCTCCCCACTCATTTGACTAGTTACCATAATAAACAGGCAACACAAGACATAATACAGATAGAGAACAGATGCAGAGCTCCAGCAGTGGCCAACACTGCCATCCATCACCATTCAAGTTATACTGCCCACACAGACTTCAGCTTTTCACCTGGAGACTAGTTCAAAAGTCTGGGACCCATGGGATCCAGAGCAAGTTTGCAAATTGGGTCCAAAACTAGCATAGCCATAGGAGTAGAATTTAATGGTAGAGGGTTGTTTGTGTGATTGTGTGGTCAGTGGTGTTCCAAAGTGATGGGACACTTTCTGTTTGTGAATGTGGAAGGCATAACATCCTAAGTTATAGGAGCAGAGTTAGGCCATTCAGCCTGTCAAGTCTACTCCGACATTCCATTATGGCTGTTCTCAGATCCCACTCAACCTCATACACCTGCCTTCTCGTCATATCCTTTGATGCCCTGACCGATAGGAGATGATCATCTTCTGCCTCAAATATACCCACAGACTTGGCCTCTACTGCAGTCTGTGGCAGGACATTCCACAGATTTACTACTCTCTGGCAAAGAAAATTCCTCCTTAGCTCTGCTCTAAAGGGTTGCCCCTCAATTTTGAGGCTGTGCCCTCTAGTTCTGGATGCCCCCACCACAGGGAACATGCTGTCTGCATCCACTCTATCTGGTCCTTTCAACATCTGGTAGGTTTCAGTGAGATCCCCTGCATATTTCCAAATTCCCATGAGCACAGGCCCAAAGCTGCCAAGCACTCCTCAGATGTTAACCCCTTCATTCCTGGAAACATCCTCTGGACTCTCTCCAATGACAATACATTCTTTCTGAGATATGGAGCCCAAAACTGTTGACAATACTTGAAGTGTGACCTGCCTGGAGTATTATAAAGGCTCAGTATTATCTCCTTGCTTTGAAATTCCATTCCCCTCGAAATAAATGCTAACATTACATTTGTCTTCTTTACCACAGACTCAACATGTAAATTAACCTTCTGGGAATGTAGAACATAGAAATCTTCAGCAGATTATGGGCCTTTTGGCCCACAATATTGTGCCAACTATGTAATCTACTCTAGAAACTGCCAAGAGTTCCTCGACTGCATAGCCATCTCCATGTACCTATCTAAGAGACTCTTAAAAGACACTATTGCATCCGCCTCCACCACCATTGCTGGCAGTGTATTCCACACACACACCACTCCCTGTGTGAAAAACTTACCCCTGATATTCCCTCTGTACCTACTTCCAAGCACCTTAAAACTATGGCTCATCATATTAGCCATTTCAGCCCTGGGAAAAGCCTATGGCTATCCACATGATCAATGCTTCTCATTATATTATACACCTCTATGTCATCTCTCATCCTCCATTGCTCCAAGGAGAAAAGGCCAAGTTCACTCAACCTATTCTCATATGGTATGCTCTTCAACCAAGGCAACATCCTTGTAAATCTCCTCTGCACTCTCACTGTAGTATCCACATCCTTCCTGTAGTGAGGTGACCAGAACTGAGCACAGTACTCCAAGTGGGGTCTGACCAGGGTCTTGTATAGCTGTAACATTACACTCTCTCTATAGTATCCACATCCTTCCTGTAGTGAGGCGACCAGAACTGAGCACAGTACTCCAAGTGGGGTCTGACCAGGGTCTTGTATAGCTGTAACATTACACTCTCTCTATAGTATCCACATCCTTCCTGTAGTGAGGTGACCAGAACTGAGCACAATACTCCAAGTGGGGTCTGTCCAGGGTCTTGTATAGCTGTAACATTACACTCTCTCTATAGTATCCACATCCTTCCTGTAGTGAGGTGACCAGAACTGAACACAATACTCCAAGTGGGGTCTGACCAAGGTCTTGTATAGCTGTAACATTACACTCTCTCTATAGTATCCACATCCTTCCTGTAGTGAGGTGACCAGAACTGAACACAGTACTCCAAGTGGGGTCTGTCCAGGGTCTTGTATAGCTGTAACATTACACTCTCTCTATAGTATCCACATCCTTCCTGTAGTGAGGTGACCAGAACTGAACACAATACTCCAAGTGGGGTCTGACCAAGGTCTTGTATAGCTGTAACATTACACTCTCTCTATAGTATCCACATCCTTCCTGTAGTGAGGTGACCAGAACTGAACACAGTACTCCAAGTGGGGTCTGTCCAGGGTCTTGTATAGCTGTAACATTACCTCACGACTCTTGAGCTCAATCCCACAGTCGATAAATGCCATATGCCTTCTTAGCAACACTGTCAACCTGCGCAGCAGCTTTGAGTGTCCCATGGACACAGACCTCCAGATTTCGCTGATCTTCCACACTGCCAAGAGTATATTCTGTCTTTAAATTTGATCTTCCAAAGTGAACCACTTCTCACTTATCAAGGTTGAACTCCATCTGCCACTTCTCAGCCCAGTTCTGCATTTTATCGATGCCCCGTTGTAACCTCTGACAGCCTTCCACACTATCCACAACACCCCCAACTTTTGTGTCATCAGCAAACTTACTAACCCACCCTTCTATTTCTTCATCTAGATCATTTATAAAAATCACAAAGAGGAGGAGTCCCAGAACAGATCCCTGAGGCACACCACTGGTCACTGACCTCTGTGCAGAATACGAACCATCTACAAGCACCCTTTTCCTTCTGTGGACAAGCCAATTCTGGATCCACAAAGCAAAGTCTTCTTGGATCCCATACCTCCTTACTTTCTGAAGGAGCCTTGCATGGGGAACCTTGTCAAATGCCTTACTGAAATCCATTTGCATTACATCCACTGCTGTACCTTCATCAATGTGTTTTGGTGCATCCTCAAAGAATTCAATCAAGCTCGTAAGGCACGACCTGCCCTTGACAAAGCCATGCTGACTACTCCGAATCATATTATACCTCTCCAAATGTTCATAAATCCTGCCTCTCAGGATCTTCTCCAACAACTTACCCACCACTGAAGTAAAACTCACTGGTCTATAATTTCCTGGGTTATCTCTACTCTCTTTCTAGAACAAGGGAACAACATTTGCAACCCTCCAATTTTCTCCCATCCCTATCAATAATGCAAAGATCATCACCAGAGGTTCAGTAATCTCCTCCCTCGCTTCCCATAGTAGCCTGGGGTATATCTTGACTGGTTTTGACGACTAATGTAATGCTTTTCAAAAGCTCGAGCACATCCTCTTTCTTAATGTTTATATGCTGAAACGTTTCAGTCTGCTGTAAGTCATTCCCACAATTGCCAAAGTCCTTTTCCCTGGTGAATACTGAAGCTAAGTATTCATTAAGTACCTCTGCTACCTCCTCCAACTGCATGCACATGTTTCTACTATAGCACCTGATTGCTGATTGGTCCTTTTCTCACACAGTTCATCCTCTTGCGCTTCACATACTTGTAGAATGCCTTGGGATTTTCCTTAACCCTGCTCACCAAGGCCCCTATCCCAGTTAAATGTTTTCCCAAATTGTCTGCTCCTATCCCTCTCCAGCGCTAAGGTAAAGGAGATCGAGTTGTGATCACTACCTCAAAAATGCTCTCCCACCGACAGATCTGACACCTGACCAGGTTCATTTCCAAATACCAGATTAAGTACAGCCTCTCCTCTTGTTCGCTTATCGACATATTGCGTCAGGAAACCTTCCTGAACACACCTATCAAACCCACCCCATCTAAACCCCTCGCTCTAAGGAGATGCCAGTCAATATTAGGAAAATTAAAATCACCCATCACAACTCTATTATCTGCCTGACTATCTGCTCCTCAATGTCCCTGTTACTATTGGAGGGTCTATCAAACCACCCAGTAGAGTTATTGCTCCCTTTCTGTTTCTGACTTCCACCCACAATGACTTGTAAGGAGTAAATCAAGTTAACAGCCCATGGTATTACAGGCAACTAACGTGGTTAGAGCATCAGCTGATTGGTAGGAGGCAGTGAGTGGGAATAAAAGGATCCTTTTCTGGTTGGCTGCCAGTGACTAGTGGTGTTTTCAGGGGTCAGTGTTGGGACCGCTTCTTTTTATGCTGTATATAAATGATTTAGGTGATGGAATGGATGGATTTGTTGCCAAGTTTGCAGATGATACAAAGATTGGTGGAGGGGCAGGTAGTGTTGAGGAAACAGGATGCAGAGGGACTTAGACAGATTAGGAGAATGGACAAGAAAGTGGCAAATGAAATATAATGTTGGAAAATGCATGGTCATGCACTTTGGTCGTAGAAACAAATGTGCAGACTATTTTCTAAATGAGGAGAAAATCCAAAAATCTGAGATGCAAAGTGACTTGGAAGTTCTTGTGCAGAACACCCTGAAGGTTAACTTGCAGGTTGAGTCAGTGGTGAGGAAGGCAAATGCCATGTTAGCATTCATTTCAAGAGGTCTAGAAAACAAAATTAAGGATGTGATGCTGAGGCTTTATAAGGCACTGGTGAGGCCTCACCTTGAGTACTGTGAACATTTTTGGGACCCTCATCTTAGAAAAGATATGCTGACATTGGAAAGGGTCCAGGGGAGGTTCACAAGGATGATTCCAGGAATGAAAGGGTTATCACGAGAGGAGCGTTTGATGGCTCTGGGTCTGTACTCACTGGAATTCGGAAGGAAGGAGGGATCTCATTGAAACCTTTCAAATGTTGAAAGGCCTAGACAGAGTAGATGTGGGAAGGATGTTTCCAATGGTGGGGGAGTCTAGGACAAGAGGGCACAGCCTCAGGATAAAGGGGTGCCCTTTCAAAACTGAGATGCAGAGAAATTTCTTTAGCCAAAGGGTGATGAATTTGTGAAATTTGTTGCCACTGGCAGCTGTGGAGGCCAGGTAATTGGGTGTATTAATAGGCAAAGATTGATAGGTTCTTGATTGTTCATGGTATCAAAGGTTACGGGAGAAAGCTGGAAACTGGGGTTAAGGAGGAGGGAAAAAAGGATCAGCCATGATTGAGTGGCGGAGCAGACCCGATGGGCCAGGTGACCTAATTCTGTTTCTATGTCTGACGGTCTTATAAAGGAGAAGTGAAAGTATATATCGGACCACATGCCTTTTCAGAAGGCATTTGATAAGGTCCCACATAGAAGATTGGTGGGTAAAATCAAAGCTCAGGGCATCGGGGGGAAGACATTGACATGGATAGAAAACTGGTTGGCAGATAGAAAGCAAAGGGTAGCGGTGAATGGGTGTTTCTCGGAATGGCAGGTGGTGACTAGTGGGGTGCCACAGGGCTCGGTATTGGGACCACAGCTGTTTACAATTTACGTCAACGATTTGGATGAAGGCATTGAGAATAACATCAGCAAGTTTGCTGATGATACTAAGCTGGGTGGCAGTGTGACATGTGATGAGGATGTTAGGAGAATTCAGGGTGACTTGGATAGGCTGGGTGAGTGGGCAGATACTTGGCAGATGGCGTTTAATGTGAATAAGTGTGAGGTTATCCAAGTGGGAGTAAGAACAGGAAGGCAGGTTATTATCTGAACGGTGTAGAGTTGGGTAAGGGAGAAATACAAAGAGATCTCGGAGTCCTTGTTCATCAGTCACTGAAGGTGAATGAGCAAGTGCAGCAGGCAGTGAAGAAGGCTAATGGAATGTTGGCCTTTATTACAAAGGGAATTGAGTACAAGAGCAAGGAAATCCTCTTGCATTTGTACAGAGGCCTGGTGAGACCACACCTGGAGTATTGTGTACAGTTTTGGTCTCCAGGGTTAAGAAAGGACATCCTGGCTGTAGAGGAAGTGCAGCGTAGATTCACGAGGTTAATTCCTGGGTTGTCTGGACTGTCTTACGCAGAGGCGTTAGAGAGACTGGGCTTGTACACGCTGGAATTAAGGAGATTGAGAGGGGATCTGATTGAAACATATAAGATTATTAAGGGATTGGACAAGATAGAGGCAGGAAATATGTTCCAGATGCTGGGAGTGTCCAGTACCAGAGGGCATGGTTTGAGAATAAGGGGTAGGTCATTTAGGACAGAGTTAAGGAAAAACTTCTTCTCCCAGAGAGTTGTGGGGGTCTGGAATGCACTGCGTCGGAAGGTAGTGGAGGCCAATTCTCTGGATGCTTTCAAGAAGGAGCTAAATAAGTATCTTATGGATAGGGGAATCAAGGGATATGGGGACAAGGCAGGAACCGGGTATTGATAGTAATTAATCAGCCATGATCTCAAAATGGCGGTGCAGTCTTGAAGGGCCGAATGGTCTACTTCTGCACCTATTGTCTATTGTCACAGGGAAATGATGCTGGAGAGGTAGTATTAGGGGACGGTGAAATGGCAGACAGACTGAATAACTATTTTGCATTATTTGTTACTGTGGAAGACACGAGCAGTATGTTAGAGTGTCAGGGGGCTAAAGTGAGTGCAAGTGCTATTTCCAGGGTAAGCCGAAAGGTCTGAACCTTTCACCTGGACTAGATGGACTACACCTTCTGGATCTGAAAGCGGTAGCTGGAGAGATTGTGGCATTAGTCATGAATCAATAGTTTCTACCATGGTTCTGAAGGACTGGACAATTGCAAATGTCACTCCAAGGGAGAGAGGCAGAGGAAAGGAAATGATAGCTTGACTTCAGTGGTTGGGAAGATGTTAGAGTCGATTGTTTAAGATGAAATTTCAGGGTATTTGGAGGGAGACAATAGAGTAGATGAAAATCAGCTGAGTTTCCTTAAGGGAAAATCTTGCCTGACAAATCTGTTGGATTTCTTTGAGGAAATAACAAGTGGGATAGACAAAAGGGAATCAGTGGATGTTGTGTTCTTGGATTTTCAGAAGGTCTTTGACAAGATGCTGCATATGAGGCTGCTTAGCAAGATAAGAGCTATGGTATTACAGGAAAGATATTAGCATGGATAAAGCTGTGGTTGATTGGCAGGAGGCAAAGAGTGGGAATAAATGGAGCCTTTTCTGATTTGCTGCCAGTGACTACTGGTATTCCACAGGGGTCTGTGTTGGGATAGCTTCTTTTTACATTTTATGTCAATGATTTGTATTTTGGAATTGATGGCTTTTTGGCCAAGTTTGAGGATGATATGAAGATAAGTGGAAGAGCAGGTAGTGTTGAGGAAGATGGGATGCTGCAGAAGGACCTCTCACTCAATGTCAGAAAGACTCGGGAGCTGATTATTGACTTCAGGAGGAGGAAACCAGAGGCCCATGAGGTGGAGAGGGTCAGCAATTTAAAATTCCTCAGTCTAACCATTTCTGAAGACCTATCCGGGGCCCAGCATGTAAGTGCAATTCCAAATAAAGCATGGCAACGCCACTACTTCCTTAGCCGTTTGCAAAGTTTTGGCATGATATCTATTAATGCAAGCTTGATTTCAACATTTACGAGATGTTTGGATAGGTACAAAGATGGTAGGGATATGGAGGACCATGGTCTCGGTGCAGGTCGAAGAAGTAGGCGTCTTGAGTGGTTCAGCACAGACTAGGTGGGCTGAAGGGTCTGATTCTGTGCTGTACTTTTCTATGGCTCTATGACTTGGACAGATTCAGAGAACGGGCAAAGAAATGGCAGATGGAATACAGTGTCAGGAAGTGTATGGTTACGCACTCTTAGAAGGAATAAAAGCATAGTCTATTTTCGAAATGGAGAAAAAAACAAATTCTTGTGCAAGGTTCCCAAAAGGTTAACTTGCAGATTGAGTCAGTGGTGAAGAAGACAAATTCAATGTTAGCATTCATTTCAAGGGGACTAGAATATAAAAGCGAGGATGTAATGCTGAGGCTGTATAGGCATTGGTGAGCCCTCACATGGACATAAGAAATAGGAGCAGGAGTAGGCTATCTCTTGCTCTACCATTCAATAAGATCATGGCTGATCTGACCATGGACTCATCTCCACCTGCCTGCCTTTTCCCCATAAATCTGAATTCCCCTTCTAGGCAAAAATCTATCCAACTTTATCGTAAATATATGTACTGAGGTAGCCTTCATTGCTTCATTGGTCAGAGAATTCGACAGATTCACCACTCTCTGGGAAAAGCATTTCCTCCTCATCTCAGTCTCCTCAATCTACTCCCCCAAACCTCGAGGCTCTGTCCCCTAGTTCTAGTCTCACCTACCAGTGGAAACAACTTTCCTGCCCCTATCTTATCTATCCCTGTTCAGAATTTTATGTTTATATAAGATCTCCTCTCATTCTTCTGAATTCCAGCGAGTACAGTCCCAGGCGACTCAATCTCTCCTCATAGTCTTATCCCTCATCTCTGGAATCAACCTGGTGAACCTCCTCTGCACCGTCTCCAAAGCCAGTATATCCTTCCTCAAGTATGGAGACCAGAACTGCACGCAGTACTCCAGGTGCGGCCTCACCAGTACCCTGTATAGTTGCAGCATGACCTCCCTGCTCTTAAATTCAATCCCTCTAGCAATGAAGGCCAACATTCCATTTGTCTTCTTGATAGCCTGCTGAACCTGCAAACCAACCTTTTGTCTGCACAGCAGCATGCTATATTTTTTTTTACAATTTAAGTAATAATCTGCTCTTCCATTTTTACTTCCAAAGTGAATGACCTCGCATTTACCAACATTGTACTCCATCTGCCAGACCCTTGCCCACTCACGTAACCTATATATATCTGTCTGCAGAGGCAAAAACTAAGAATAAAGGGGGCCTTTTCTGCTGGGCTGCCAGTGACTTTTGGTGTTCCACAGGCAACTGTGTTGGGACTGATTCTCTTTACATTATATGTCAATTTCTTGGATAATGGAATTGATGGTTTTGTTGCAAAGTTTGCAGACAATATGAAGATAAATGGAGAAGCAGGTTGTCTGTGGAAGTAAGGTGGCTGCAGAAGGACTTGGACAGATTAGGAGAATGGGCAAAGAAATGGCAGATGGAATACAATGTCAGGAAGTATGTGGTCATACACTTTGGTAGAAGAAATGAAAGGGTTGACTATTTTTTAAATGGCAAGAAAATATAAAAATCTGAGGAGCAAAGGGATCTGGGATCCTTGTGCAGGTTCTCTAAGGGTTAATTTGCAGGTTGAGTCTGTGGTGAGGAAGGCAAATGCAATGTCAGGATTCATTGCGAGAGGATGAGAATATAAAAGCAAGGATGTAATGTTGAGACTGTAAAGCACTGGTGAGGTCTCATTTGGAATATTATGAGCAGTTTTGGGCCCTTTATCTAAGAAATGATTAGACCATAAGACACAGGGACAGAATTAGGCCATTCAGCCCATCGAGTCTGCTCTGCCATTCCATGATGGCTGATCACAGATCCCAATCAACTCCATACACCTGCCTTCTCACCATATCCTCTAATGCCCTGACCAATAGGAAACTAACAGTTTTCACTTTAAATGTACCCACGGTCTTGACCTCCACCGCAGTCTGTGCAGAGCATTCCACATATTCACTACTCTCCGGCTGAAAAAATTCCTCCTTACATCAGTTCTGAAGGGTCACCACTCAGTTTTGAGGCTGTGCCCTCTAGTTCTGGATGCCTCCACCACAGGAAACATCCTCTCCACATCCACCCTATCTAGTCCTTTCAAAATGTGGTAGGTTTTGATGAAATGCACCCTCCCCCCGCATTCTTCTAAATTCCAGTGAGTACAGGCCCAAAGCTGCCAAATGCTCCTCATATTTTAACCCCTTCATTCCCGGAATCATCACTGTGAACCTCCTCTGTACTCTCTCCAATGACAACGCACCTCTTTTGAGATAAGGGGCCTGAAACTGTTGACAACACTCCAAGTGCATCCTGACTAGTGATTTATAAAGGCTCAGCATTATCTCCTTGCTTTTATATTCTATTCCCCTTGGAATAAATGCCAACATTGCTTTTGACTTCTTTACTACAGACTCAACCTGTAAATTAACCTTCTGGGAGTCTTGCACAAGGACTCCTAAGTTCCTCTGCACCTCTGATGTTTGAACCTTCTCCCCATTTAGATAATAGTCCTCACTATTGTTCCTTTTACCAAAATGCATTATCATACATTTCCCAACAGTGTATTCCATCTGCCACGTTTTTGCCTATTCTTCCAATTTGTTTAAGTCCTGATGCAATCGCATTGCTTCCTTAGTACTACTTACCACCTATCTTTGTATCATCTGCAAACTTTGCCACAAAGCCACGACAAAGAGATGTCAGGGGTAAGATTTTACGCAGAGAGTGGTGAGTGTGTGGAATGGGCTGCCGCCGGTGGTGGTGGAGGCAGAAATGATAGAGTCTTTTAAGAGACTCCTGGATGGGTACATGGAGCTTAGAAAAATAGAGGGCTAAGGTAAAGCCTAAGGTAGTTCTAAGGTAGGGACATGTTCGGCACAGCTTTGTGGACTGCAGGGCCTGTATTTTGCTGTAGGTTTTCTATGTTTCTAATTCCATTATGTAAATCATTGACAAACAATGTGAAAAGTAGCGGTCCCAAAACAGACCCCTGAGGAACACCACTAGTCACTGGCAGCCAACCGGAAAAAGCCCCCTTTATTCCCACTGACTGCCTTCTGCCTGTCAGCCATTCCATGATTCATGTCAGGATGTGCTGAAACTGGAGAGGGTTCACGAAAATGATTCCAGGATTGAACGGCTTGTGATATGAGGAGTGTTTGATGGCTCAGGGCCTGTACTCATTGGAATTCAGAAGAAGAATGGATGACCTCATTGAAATGTATCAAGTGGTGAAAGGCCTCAATGGAGTGGATGTGGAGAGGATGGTTCCTATGGTGGGGGAGTCGACGCCTCAGAATAGAGGGGTGCCCTTTTAGAACAGAGATGAGAAGAGTTTCTTTAGCCAGAGAGTATCTGTGGAATATGTTGCCACAGGTGACCGTGGCACTCAGGCCATTCCATATGTTTAAGGCAGGTGTTGATCAGTCAGGGCATGTAGAAATACAGAGAGACGGCAGGGGATTGAAGCTGAGAGGCAAAATGGCTCAGCCATATAATGAAGGAGAAAATGGCCTTATGGTTTTATTTCTTAGGAGTGGAGAAAATATACGGATATGTTGCTGCAACTTGAAGACCTGAGTTATAGGGAAAGATTGGATTTATTCCCTAAAGCGTAGGAGAATGAGGGGAGATTCAACAGAGCTGTAGAGGTTATGAGGGGTACAGATAGGGTTAATGTAAGCAGGCTTTTTCCACAGATGATGGGTGAGGCTAGAACTAGAAGTCATAGGTCAAGGGTGAAAGATGAAATATTTTAAGGGAACCTAAGAGGGAACTTCTTCACAGAGATTGGTGTGAGTGTGGAACGAGCTACTTGTGAAACTGGTGGATACAGGTTAGATTTCAACATCCAAGAGAAATTTGGATAAGTACAGAGATGGGAGGTGCTGACAGGGTTATGTTGTTGCCCTTTCCTTGCGGCATACGGCTCCACTAACTTCTCTGATGTCCTAGAATATTTAATTTGCAACCTTGATTACTTTGAAATCTGGTCTCTGCACTGTTTATTAGATTATACCATTAATTTTTATTCCTGCCTTGAAGCGGCTCATTAGCATAGTGATTAGCTTTACAGTACCAGTGACCCAGGTTCAGTTACCACCACGGTTTGTAAGACCGCATGGGTGTCCTCCCACACACTTGATTGGTTAATTGGTCATTGTAAATTGTCTTGTGATTAGGCTAGGGTTAAATTGGCTGTTTCTGAGCGGCGTGGCTGGAAGGGTTAAATTGGCTGTTTGAGTGGCGTGGCTGGAAGGGTTAAATTGGCTGTTTGTGTGGCGTGGCTGGAAGGGTTAAATTGGCTGTTTGAGTGGCGTGGCTGGAAGGGTTAAATTGGCTGTTTGAGTGGCGTGGCTGGAAGGGTTAAATTGGCTGTTTGAGTGGCGTGGCTGGAAGGGTTAAATTGGCTGTTTGAGTGGCGTGGCTGGAAGGGTTAAATTGGCTGTTTCTGAGGGGCGTAGCTGGAAGGGTTAAATTGGCTGTTTCTGAGTGGCGTAGCTGGAAGGGTTAAATTGGCTGTTTGAGTGGCGTGGCTGGAAGGGTTAAATTGGCTGTTTGAGTGGCGTGGCTGGAAGGGTTAAATTGGCTGTTTCTGAGGGGCGTAGCTGGAAGGGTTAAATTGGCTGTTTCTGAGTGGCGTGGCTGGAAGGGTTAAATTGGCTGTTTCTGAGTGGCGTGGCTGGAAGGGTTAAATTGGCTGTTTGAGTGGCGTGGCTGGAAGGGTTAAATTGGCTGTTTGAGTGGCGTGGCTGGAAGGGTTAAATTGGCTGTTTGAGTGGCGTGGCTGGAAGGGTTAAATTGGCTGTTTCTGAGTGGCGTAGCTGGAAGGGTTAAATTGGCTGTTTCTGAGTGGCGTAGCTGGAAGGGTTAAATTGGCTGTTTCTGAGTGGCGTAGCTGGAAGGGTTAAATTGGCTGTTTGAGTGGCGTGGCTGGAAGGGTTAAATTGGCTGTTTGAGTGGCGTAGCTGGAAGGGTTAAATTGGCTGTTTCTGAGTGGCGTAGCTGGAAGGGTTAAATTGGCTGTTTCTGAGTGGCGTAGCTGGAAGGGTTAAATTGGCTGTTTGAGTGGCGTGGCTGGAAGGGTTAAATTGGCTGTTTCTGAGTGGCGTGGCTGGAAGGGTTAAATTGGCTGTTTCTGAGTGGCGTAGCTGGAAGGGTTAAATTGGCTGTTTCTGAGTGGCGTAGCTGGAAGGGTTAAATTGGCTGTTTGAGTGGCGTGGCTGGAAGGGTTAAATTGGCTGTTTGAGTGGCGTGGCTGGAAGGGTTAAATTGGCTGTTTCTGAGTGGCGTAGCTGGAAGGGTTAAATTGGCTGTTTGAGTGGCGTGGCTGGAAGGGTTAAATTGGCTGTTTCTGAGTGGCGTAGCTGGAAGGGTTAAATTGGCTGTTTCTGAGTGGCGTAGCTGGAAGGGTTAAATTGGCTGTTTCTGAGTGGCGTAGCTGGAAGGGTTAAATTGGCTGTTTCTGTGTGGCGTGGCTGGAAGGGTTAAATTGGCTGTTTCTGAGTGGCGTGTCTGGAAGGGTTAAATTGGCTGTTTCTGTGTGGCGTGTCTGGAAGGGTTAAATTGGCTGTTTCTGAGTGGCGTAGCTGGAAGGGTTAAATTGGCTGTTTCTGAGTGGCGTAGCTGGAAGGGTTAAATTGGCTGTTTCTGAGTGGCGTAGCTGGAAGGGTTAAATTGGCTGTTTCTGTGTGGCGTGGCTGGAAGGGTTAAATTGGCTGTTTCTGAGTGGCGTGTCTGGAAGGGTTAAATTGGCTGTTTCTGTGTGGCGTGTCTGGAAGGGTTAAATTGGCTGTTTCTGAGTGGCGTGGCTGGAAGGGTTAAATTGGCTGTTTGAGTGGCGTGGCTGGAAGGGTTAAATTGGCTGTTTGAGTGGCGTGGCTGGAAGGGTTAAATTGGCTGTTTCTGAGTGGCGTAGCTGGAAGGGTTAAATTGGCTGTTTCTGAGTGGCGTAGCTGGAAGGGTTAAATTGGCTGTTTGAGTGGCGTGGCTGGAAGGGTTAAATTGGCTGTTTGAGTGGCGTGGCTGGAAGGGTTAAATTGGCTGTTTGAGTGGCGTGGCTGGAAGGGTTAAATTGGCTGTTTCTGAGTGGCGTGGCTGGAAGGGTTAAATTGGCTGTTTCTGTGTGGCGTGGCTGGAAGGGCCTACTCTGTGCTGTATCTCAATAAATAAAATAAAAATGTATCTATCTTACAAATAATTATGCGTGCATTGAACTAAATAATGTTTGTGCTGTTTACCATTTTTTCCCTGTTTGGATACTAACTGCATGTTTACTTGCTCCTCTCCTCTTTGACAGGTTCGGTCATTTACTGCCTGCAATCCTGTTCTGTCCTTTTTCCTGCTGTCAGTATTTCCCCTACTCTCCATACTTACTGTTTAGTTAACAATAGTAGTTTAGTGGTTAATGCGATCTTGTACAGCTCCAGGCATTGAAGCTCATAGCTCAATCCCAGCGTCCTGTGTGAGGAGTCAGTACATCCACCCCTTGGAATGCGTGGGTTTCCTCCCACAGCCCAAAGACATACTGGTCAGTAGGTCATCGCAAATAGTCCTGTGATTAGGCTGGTGTTAAAATTGGTGGGATGCTGGATGGCACGGTGTGAAGAGCCAGATAAAGCTTATTCCTCTCTGTATCAATAAATAAGGTGATCACAGTACCTGACCCCTAGTCCCAACCTAATTCAAGTTAAATCCATCCCACCAGAGCAGCCCTCCCTAGTACTTGTTCTGCGGCCTCCCGTAGCAAGAATGTCCTGCCTTGGTTAGTTGTACTTTTGGTTGGACAATTAGACCTGGGCACTGTGAGAGATGGTGAGCGTTTATTTTTAAAACATTTCACATGATGAAGTCAGGTTATAAATAAACTACGTTAGCCACATTCCACGGATCTGACATTGGCTGAAGAAGAGAAATGCTAATTTCACTTTACACTTTAAATTCTTTTACACTTTAACTGAGAAGGGAGCCACGTTTACATGTTCTTGTTCTTGTTAAGAACTGGTCTTGCTGTTGATGTTTTTCTTTAAATGTGCTGTCATTAGAGAAATGTAAGAATGCATTTCTTTCTGTATATCTCAAGGGCAAGAATGATAAAGCTTGCATATAATCTCAAAACCTGATTGTAGCTCTGCAGTGTAGCAGACAATTAGCTCAAATGCCGGCCTTTCAAAATCTTTGCATTGCTTGTGTTCTTTGCTGTTGCTGCAAACAGGCCTATTGCAGATAGTTATCAGAAATTGTGAAAGATCAGAGTCGTAGAAGTCAATGCAACACAAAGATCGCCTGCTACGTGAACCTGATATTTTTTATTAAATTGAGATTTTAATTTAATTTAATCAGTGAACATGGTTGGTAGAATTCTTTGCTGCATGTTCGATGGGTGAATGTGACACCGAGGATCTTGGCTTCCTTTTAGACACCCTGTACTTGTTACTTGTGGCCTGGTCTATAGCGATGTACCTGCACCGTCAAATATCTGTCTGCCGGGTTCTACAGTAATGCATCCAGAAGTTTCAAACTACATATCGGACTTTCACAGATCCTCCTCAGAGGTCTAATCTCTTCAAAGTGATGAGAGACTGACTAGTCACAAACTTATCTTACAACAAATCAGTGGCCAAACTATACTTGTTCATCTTGTTCCCCTTAAACAAAATATATTCTAAATGCCTCAAATTTAATTTTCTTTTTTTTTTAATCACTGTGTTTGCCACCTGAGAGCATGTCCTGCACTGGACATTCCTCGCCTTGTGATTGGTCTTCATGTCAGATGATTATTCATTGCTGAGATGAACTAACAAATTGCTTGTCATCACAGAAATGATAGTAGTATGTTAACAGGCTCAGGTTTATTATCACTGATTTAGATGGCATGAAATCCGCTGTTTTGTGGCAGCAGTGCAGTTCAAAATGTCAAATTACTGAAATACTGCTATAATATTAAAAATTACTGCAATATTGTTGGAAGTGATAGAAACCTTGCTGGAGTTGTGTCTCGTATAGAAGGTTGTTGTAGGGTGTAAGACATTGACAAGGTGGCGAGCTGGGCTGAGAAGTGGCAGATGGAATTCACCCCGAAAGTGAGAAGTGATACAATTTGGTGTTGGGTTTACTGACTGTGAAGTTCTAAACTCAGACAAAGACTTTAAGCCCTATCCGATATAAAAAGCCATGGGTGCTCTCACTGAAGGGAGATTATACTGTAACTACCCAATCTTCAAAGACTAACTTCCCCGTTTATTCTCCATGGTGAATTTACTGCTAATACCCACTATCTGTAAATTCTTAAATGTATTCAAATTCTCACAGAGGATTTCTATCATATATAACATTTCCAAAACACAAAGCACAAAGAATAAGGCATTAAGGATTTCTAAAACACAGTTACAATTCCTATAAACTAAAAATACAGACCCATTTTGACAAATGACTCATCTGTCACAGAAACTGAAGCTGGAGGATGAATTTTCATTCACCCTGATTTTCTTTCATGCTTTTTGATGTTCATTACCTATTCCTAATAAGCCTGAGTTGCTCACTACACACGTGCCTTTTCCCCCCCACTGGGATGACTTCACATACTTATGATATTTCCTCAGATATCCTTTTAACACAAATGGTCTAAAAGCATTTTCGGAGACTTAGTCCTCAGCTAGCTACTATTAATGGTGTAAAGCTAACTTCCTTGAATAAATAAAACTTTTCCTACTATAAATACATTAGTTAGTGATATGCTAAATAATATTATACATCTGTTCTACAAATTTTCTTGAACTAAGCCACTTAAGTTAGCTTGACTGTTTGAAACAGCCCAAATTAAACAAACCATTATTTATGCTCTACCTTGAGCAGTGAAAAAGCAGATGCAGTGTCTAGCATCTACTACTGACAGAGTGTCCGCAAAATACCGAGCATCTGTAAAACGCAGAACTTGTTTACAAAGCTGTGTTTTTCACTTCAAGTTGATTGCTGCTTTCCATTCATATTTTAAGAACTGTAAGCTGACTTCCATTTATGACCAGAAATGTTAGTTGAAAGTTTATTGCACTTTCATCTTACAAGTGGTAGCTACTATTTGGAAAGCAAGCTTAGCAAAAATAAAGGAGTTACATCCTCCTCTTACCAGGCGAAGATTTCTAACCCAGCTTCTTCCTACCCGCGTATATCAACTTTGTGCGCATACACTGGCCGTGCATGCTGCCTGTTACAGCCACTCCGACGCCCAATTTCCCTCAGGATCAATAAAGTATGTCTGTCTGCTTGTCTTGAGATCAAGACTTCTGCCAAGACTCCTCTTGGGAACTGATTGTCACTCCTCCCTTTGTTCCAATAGGTTACCCGTGCTAGAAAAGCCTCTCTTCGCATCAATGCTCAAATCACTCATCAAGCATTTCCTAATGTAGGGGTTTCTGTGTGATTTTCCCTTTAGTGTATTCACTTGCTCGAGCTAAGCTGCATACATTTCTCAAACATCGAAGGAAAGTCATCATTATGATTTAACATAAATACGCAAAGACACATTACTGTCCATATTAATAATCCATATTCATCTTAAAAATCTTCTTCTCCACAAATGGTTCTTGCCATTTCTTTGATTCAAGTTTGAATCACTGTCTCTGTCTCTCATCAGATCAGCTGACAATATCTCTCAATAAGCTGAAGATAGTTAATTTCTTTTACAGAAGTGTTCGTATTGTTTTTGATGCAATGCTCGATTTTACTCAGGTTTCCTGAAAACAAATCTTGTAAGCAAATTACTGATCGTGTATTGCTGTCTTCTTTTGCCCAAGGGTTAGTAATCTCACATTTTACTTATCGAAAATTATATCCATGATTTCAGAATATAAAACACTTCAAACTGTTGCATGAAAAAGGCAACATTTACAAAAGTAAAGAGGAGTACAGTTCTTGAACCAGTAGGGATAGCTTCACTCAACTTCACTCACCACATCACTGAACATTTCCAACAACCTATGGACTCAATTTCGAGAACTCTTCATCTCATGCGCTTGGTATTTATTTTTCCCTTTGATACTTGCGCAGTTTGTTGACATTGGTTGCTTGTCCGTCCTGTTGGGTGCGGTCTCTCATTGATTCTGTTGTGTTTCTTAGATTTACTGTGTATGCCCACAAGGCAACGAATCTCAGGCTTGTATATGGCAACATGTATCTACTTTGAGTTCCTCTGTTGAGAATTCTGTCTATACCTTTAATTCCAAGCTTCCAGAAAAAAAGATGTTGTAGCGGTGTGCTGTATGCAGCGCTAAAATAACGACATGGAGTCGGTAAACTGCAATTAAAGATGATTTTATTCGAACTTCACAGCCTTGCTTTAAAGCCTCCCTCATCCCGCCCTCCCCGGGCACGGATGCTCCAAGGGACACGTACTCACAAACCCCAGCAGGCTTTTCCCCTTTGTTGCGGACCTGGCCTTTGTGCCTGCACGCTGGCTATTTGCGAGCCAGTTCGAGTGTGCTAGAAAGTGGGTCGCCACATAACCCCCCCCCCCCCCCCCCCCCAGAACCGGCGATACACCCCCCAATGTCCACAGTCTGGGCCGGACCGTTTGGATGGTTGGCCTCTGCGCCGTGATGCCAGAAACTCGACCGGTTGCGCCAGGTCCACATGGGCCAGTTTGAGTCAGTCCGCCGTGAAAACCTCCTCTCTCCCCCCAACGTCCAGCACGAACGTGGACCCGTTGTTCCGGAGCACCGTAAACGGCCCCTCGTAGGGCCGTTGCAGCGGTGGCCGATGCCCGCCCCTTCGTACAAATACAAACTTACAGTTCTGCAGGTCTTTGGGTACGCAGGTCGAGTTCTGCCCGTGCTGCGAAGTGGGTATGGGGGCCAGGACACCGAGCCTCTGGCGTAGTCTGCCCAGGACTGCTGCGGGTTCTTCCTTTTGCCCCCATGGGGCTGGTATGAACTCCCCAGGGATGACCAGGGGTGCGCCGTACACCAATTCGGCCGACGAGGCGTGCAGATCGTCTTTGAGCGTCAGGCGGATGCCAAGTAGGACCCAGGGAAGCTCGTCCGCCCAGTTAGCTCCTCGCAGGCGGGCCATGAGAGCCGACTTTAGGTGACGGTGGAAACGCTCCACTAGCCCGTTCGACTGTGGGTGGTAGGCAGTTGTGTGGTGCAGCTGAGTCCCCAAAAGGCTGGCCATAGCTGACCACAGGCTGGAGGTGAACTGGGCGCCTCTGTCGGAGGTAATGTGGGCCGGTACACCAAAGCGGGACACCCAGGTGGCGATCAGTGCCCGGGCGCAAGATTCGGAGGTGGTGTCGGTGAGCGGGACCGCCTCTGGCCATCTTGTGAACTGGTCCAGGATAGTCAGGAGGAGCCGCGCTCCTCGCGACACTGGCAGGGGGCCCACGATATCCA
Organism: Hypanus sabinus; assembly: GCF_030144855.1. Taxonomy (NCBI): domain Eukaryota; kingdom Metazoa; phylum Chordata; class Chondrichthyes; order Myliobatiformes; family Dasyatidae; genus Hypanus; species Hypanus sabinus. The sequence continues at coordinate 158,645,498 of NC_082715.1, read as the reverse complement.
CGTGAATGTGGTCGAAACGCCGGCGGGCGGGGTGGAACTGCTGCGGCAGAGCTTTGGTGTGCCGCTGCACCTTGGCCGTCTGGCAGTGCATGCACGTTCTGGCCCATTCACTGACCTGCTTGCGGAGTCCGTGCCAAACAAACCTGCTGGAGACCATCCGGACGGTTGTCCGGATGGAGGGGTGCGCCAAGTTATGAATGGAGTCGAAAACACGTCGCCGCCAAGGTGCCGGGATGATGGGACAGGGCTGGCCGGTGGCGACGTCACAGAGTAGGGTCCTCTCACCTGGGCCTACTGGGAGGTCCTGGAGCTGCAAACCGGAGACTGCAGTTCTGTAACTAGGGATCTCCTCGTCTGCCTGCTGCGCCTCTGCCAGCGCCTCAAAGTCTACCCCTTGGGAAAAGGCATGAATGTTAGGGCGAGAGAGCACGTCTGCCACGACATTGTCCTTACCCGAGACGTGCCGGACATCCGTCGTGTATTCAGAGATGTAGGACAGGTGTCACTGCTGGCGGGACGACCAGGGGATGGACACCTTCGTGAACGTAAAGGTAAGTGGTTTGTGGTCCGTGAACATGGTGAAGGGCCTACCTTCTAAGAAGTACCTGAAATGGCGGATTGCCAGGTAGAGCGCCAACAGTTCCCGGTCGAAAGCACTGTATTTGAGCTCGGGTGGCCGCAGGTGTTTGCTGAAAAACGCCAGGGGTTGCCAGCGACCTGCGATGAGTTGCTCCAGAACCCCACCGACTGCCGTGTTAGATGCGTCCACTGTGAGGGCGGTAGGGACGTCCATTCTGGGGTGCACTAGCATCGCGGCGTTCGCCAAGGCTTCCTTCATTTGAATGAAAGCGGCGGCGGACTCCTCATCCCAGGTAAGGTCCTTGCCCGGACCCGACAGCAGGGCGAACGGGGCGCATGATCCGGGCAGCTGAAGGGAGGAAGCGGTGGTAGAAATTGACCATACTTACGAATTCCTGAAGGCCTTTGATCGTGGTGGGTCGGGGGAAATGGCGGACCACGTTTACCTTAGCGGGCAGAGGGGTTGCCCCGTCTTTAGTAATCCTGTGACCCAGGAAGTCAATGGTGTCGAGACCGAACTGGCATTTGGCCGGGTTGATTGTTCGACCGTAGTCACTCGGCCGGGCATAGAGTTGACAGAGATGGGATAGATGCTCCTGACGACTGCTGCTGGCTATGAGGATGCCGTCTAAATAGATGAATGCGAAGTCCAGGTCACGTCCCACCGCGTCCATTAACCGCTGGAACGTCTCTGCGGTATTCTTCAGGCCGAACGGCATGCGGAGGAACTCCAAAAGGCCGAACGGGGTGATGAGAGCCATTTTGGGGACATCGTCCGGATGCATCGGGATTTGATGGTATCCTCGGACGAGGTCTACCTTGGAGAAGATCCGTGCGCCGTGCAGGCTTGCCGCAAAGTCCTGAATGTGCGGCACAGGGTAGCGGTCTGGTGTGGTAGCCTCATTCAGCCTGCGGTAGTCGCCGCATGGTCTCCAGCCCACTGTCACTTTGGGATGAAAACATTTTTGTTTCATCTTAGCTTCTGCTTTAGTGCAGCTTTTCATCTCATCTTCCCATGAAAAAATTCAATCAAGGGCTTCACAGAACCATTCAAACATAACCCAGAAATGCAGAAAACTGCCCTGTTATCATGACAAGTGGAATAGTGGCCATAAATGAAGAAATGGAAACATCTAAAATTTTTGTAGTAAGTTTATTCAAATACTTGTTGGTCACAAAGGTACAATAAGATATCTGGAGTAAAAACAAAGTGGTTTTCATTTTTTTCAGTTTACATCTATCATATCATTATTTTACCAACTGAGCATCGTCAGATATGAAAGCTCTAGCATAACTCAGTAAGTCTAGGGATGTAAGGCTTTTATGGTCTTTGAATATCCTACTCAAGTGACTTTTTGTCCAAATTTAGGAGTTACAACATGTCAGTGATTGGTAATTGTCATACCGAGGAAATTTGTTTTTGTACACCAGAATTGAAAATTCTTTCAATGTTAATTACATAGACTCTGCCTGTCATTTTCAAGATGTGGGTATAATCAGAAGCCATTAGCCACATCTATGCAAGATGTATATATCTTTGAGTCATTCCTTGCAACATTTGTTGTAATGACTATTGCTGTATTAAAACCACAGGGTCACAATTTCCCTTATCATGTTAAATGTGAGCTTTATCATATGGAAAGGCTGGTATCCTCTTTGTAAGATGGAGTATCTTGAGCAGAGTTGTTACTGGAATGCTCCTGAGCCACTTTTATTACATTGATCTTCCCCTTCTTTACATTTTGTTTTCTGAGTTGCAGGAGAGGGTGTGGACGTTTGGGGTGGGTCCTATGCCTTTGTATATTTAGAGGGCGAAGCATAAGGCAGACCTCATCCCATGTGTTCGGTTTCATGGGGCCTCTAAATGTTCTCCCTGTCCTGGAAGCAGTATCTTGACTTTCTTCCACAAAGAAAGGGACAAAATGTTGTGGCTATACCTAGTGTGAGTGAACCTCTTCCTTGTGCAGGCCTTTTCCAGGGAACTACTTTGGTTTGTTGATTACATCTTCCCTGCTGGGGGTGGGGGGTGGTGGGTGCTGTTGGTGTACAAGAATGCTGAGAGTGTGGTGGGCCTGATGCATGGGTTGGTTAGATGACATTGTTACTAACCCCATGTGCTCTTCAGAGCCTGTCCCAGCACCCTTTTGTGGGAACGAGTGGTAATCTTGCTGCCACCATTTGGGTGCACAGGATCTTGCCAATAACCTGTAATCATTCAATATTGGATGTTGTTTAAGGGCTATTCTGCACATGGTGTGGGGGTTTTCACTAGGATAAAGAGAATGTTACAACTAGGTCTCAGTCTCTCCTTGCCATTTCTTCTCCAATCTTGTAAGCTGCTATTAAACTCTGGCTTTTGACCATTTTACTCAATACAATGCTAAGTCCTCCGTGTACATCTCCATTATTAATGTTTATAGATCCACACATGTATCTGATATGGATTTCCACACTCACATAGAGGTGGCGTTGAGTCTGTAAGAAATAACTATAGTCACTTCAGAATTCCTTTAGCATCAACTGGAGATATTTCACATATGCCCTGCGAACTCTGAATAGTCAAAAATCCAGTTAAGATATGGGTCTATCACATAATCATGTGGTGCCCACCAGGGTGCTTGGTTTTGAGCTAAAAAGGGGCCAATTTGTTGTCTCCGGGCACAAATTATTGCTATATTGTTGGGATCTGGTACAAATTGTGATGGACTGAGTCCAGCAGGTCGTACAGTGGAGTTTGGTCTGTCCAATCTACATCCTACTCTGTGTTCCATTCCTTCATCATTCCATTCTCTGACTTCAGGAATAAAGTATTCATCGTGTTCAATCTGAGGCCATTATCCTGCATTTCTGATAGGTTCTTTCTTTCTTTTTCAATATGTTTATTAATTTCTTACAAGAAAGAATACAGAATACACAGATAAAGTGTAATTACCCCATATGCATATAATTTAAGCATAACATTGAAAAGAAATTATTTTATTATACAAAAAATCTAAACCCACTATCAGAAAAAAACAGCTGTTTGGTTTTAAAAAAAGAAAAGGAAAAATCCTTAACATATAGTAAAATATATTATTAGCCAACATCTGTGCTTAATAGCAAATCAAAGATTTTGAAAGTAATTCAAAAAAAGTCCCCACAATGTTAAAAAAATCTTGTCTAGGTTCAGAAATTGAACAGTGAATCTTCTCTAAATTTAAACAAGACATAACATCATGTAACCATTGAGTATGTGTAGGCAGAGTGGCATCCTTCCACTTAAGCAACAGTGCCCTCCTGGCTATAAGAGAAATAAAAGCCAAAATGTGCAATTCATGTGTCTCCAAAATAATATAATTTCCTCCAACAATGCCAAATAAGGCAGACAAAGGATTAGGTTCAAAATTTACTTTAAAAAGCACTGAAAAAGTTTGTAATACTTCCTGCCAATATTTTTCAAGACTCAGACAAGTCCAAAACATATGGATTAGTGAAGCTTCTCCATTATTACATCTATCACAATACGGAGAGATATCAGAATAAAAACGAGACAGCTTATCTTTAAACATATGGGTCTATGAACCACTTTAAATTGTAGAAGGGGATGACGGACACATGATGATGAGGTATTAACCAATTTAAAAATTTCATTCCAAGTATCCTCAGAAGTTGAAATCTGTAAATCTTGGTCCCAAAGATTTTTAATTTTATCTAGTGTGAATATTTCTCATTCCCAACAACCTACCATAAATATTAGATATAGATCCATTATGGAAGGGTTTCAAATTAAAAATTGTATCAAGTAAATTCTTATCTAGATTTTTAGGAAATGTATGTACTTGAGAACATAAAAAGTCTCTAATTTGTAAATATTGAAAAAGTGAGTTCTCAGTAGACTATACTTAGCTGACAGTTCAAATGCAGAGAGACTATCTCCAACAAACAAATCCTGAAAACATTTAATACCCAATCGACTCCACTCTTTAAAAATGACATCAGACATAGAAGGTTTAATACAAAGTTAGAAAAAATGAGACTGGAAAGTGAAAAGCTCAATAAACCAAAATATTTTCTAAATTGTACCCAAATCCTCAAAATGTGTTTAACTACAAAATTATCAGTTAAATTACTTAAAGATAAAAGAATTGAGGATCCGAGAAGAGAAATGATAGAAAATTTATTAACAGAGTTAGCTTTTTTTTATTAGTTTTTTTATACATTTTCTACATCGCTACAGATTAAAAAAAACCCCAGATCAAAATGAAGAACATTGATACAGTGCAAAAATAAACATACAATAACAATCTGATACAAAGAAAGATAATTGAGAAAGCACCCAAATTGAAGACATGTAAAATTAGTGTCCTCCCCAAGCCCCACAACAAAAAAAAACTCCAGACCAACCACAACACAATATAGAGAATATAAATCAGGACATTCAGACCCCCAAAACGGTAAATACACTTAGCAACAGAAGATATTAATGCCTACTACCAAAAGAAAAAGGAGCTGAAAGCAAGGGACCGAAAAAAAACCCTTAGTTAAGAGGAAGGTTATGGAAGTACTCAATAAAAGGTCCCCAGACCTTATGGAACTTTAAATCCGAATTAAGAACTGAATAATGAATTTTTTCAAGGTCTAAGCAGGACATAATATCATTAAGCCATTGAGCATGTGTGGGCGGGGCAACATCTCTCCATCTAAGGAGGATTAAACGTCTAGCCAGGAGAGAAGCAAAAGATAATATTCGACACTTAGTCGAACTCAGACGTAAATCTGTCTCACCCCAGAAACCGAACAAAGCAATTAAAGGGTTTGGTTCTAGGTGGTGATTCAGAATATACGATAACGTTATGAAGACATCTTTCCAAAATTTCTCCAAGCTAGGACAAAACCAGTACATATGAATGAGAAAGGCCTCGCCCCTTTTGCATTTATCACAAAGCGGACTAATGATAGAGTAAAATCGAGATAATTTAGATTTAGACATATGGGCTCTATGAACAATCTTAAATTGTAAAAGGCAATGGCAAGCACAAAGAGAGGCTGAATTAACCGATTTGAGAATCGAGTCCCAAGTCTCATCAGATAAGGAGATATTTAAATCATGCTCCCAAGCCATTCTAATTTTATCCACAGGGGCACGTCGTAAGGCTGCTAATTTATCTCGAATAAATGATATTAAACCTTTACCTAGTGGATTAATGGAAAGAAATAAGTCCATAACATTTTTCTCAGGCATTTCAGGGAAGTTAGGAAATGAACTTAGCAGAGAGCTGTTGAAAAGAAGTGAAGCGATTATCAACAAAAAGATCTTCAAAATGTCTAATGCCCTTTCTATACCAATCATGGAATGCTGAGTCATACGTAGTAGGTAAAAAAAGGTGATTATGTATGATAGGGCTAGAAACGGAAAAACCATGGAAACCATAAAATTTCCTAAACTGAGCCCATATACGCAAAGTGTGTCTAACAAGAGGATTAACTATTAATCTGGACAAACTACTAGGGAGTACAGAGCCAAGAAGTGCAGAGATAGACAGAGTTAGCTTCTGACCGGACAATCCTCTCAATTAATATAATATAACCAAAACGTAAAATGTATATTGACTGCCCAGTAATAAAACCTAAAATTGGGTTAAGCTAAAGCTTCATTCCTTTTAGCTTTTTGAAGATGAACTTTATTTAATTGAGAAATGTTATTATTCCATATATAGGAAGATAAAATAGAATCTAAAGAATCAAAAAAGTATTTAGGAATAAAAATAGGTACAGCCTGAAATAAATATAAAAATTTGGCAAAATATTCACTTTGATAGAATTGATTCGGCCAATCAATGATAAAGAGAGGGGAGACCAACTTGATAGTACCTTCTTAACATAATTCAGAAGTGTAAAAAAAATTTTCCTTAAAAAGGAATTTACAATTCCCAGTGATTGTTACGCTCAAATAAGTAAAATGATTTCTTACAAGTTTAAAAGGAAGGTTAGTATTAACTAATACCAAATTATTCAAAGGAAAAAATCACTCTTATGAAAAGTTAAGTTTATATCCTGAAAACTGACTAAAGCAAGAAAGTAAAGAAGACTCCACATTAGAAATGTAGAGCAAAAGGTCATCAGCATAAAGCAAAACTTTGTGGGTAATACCCTCCTTAAAATACCAGTGATATCATTAGATTCTGGGAAAGCAATAGCTAAAGGTTCTAAGACCATATCAAAAAGCAAAGGACTCAAAGGACAGCCTTGTCTAGCCTTGAAGTTTAAAAGGTTTAGAGTACTGGGAGTTAATAAGGACCTGAGTGGAGGGAGATAAATAAAGTAATTTAATCCATTGAATAAAATCAGTCCCAAAGTAAAAATTTTCTAAAGTTTTAAATAGATATTTCCATTCAACCCGATCAAAGGCTTTCTCAGCATCTAAGGATATCACACATTCCGAAATCTCTTTAGAAGGAGAATAAATAACATTCAGTAAATGACAAATATTAAAGTAGGAGTATCGATTTTTGATAAATCCGGTCTGATCATCAGAGATAATAGATGGCAAAATATTTTCAATCCTACGAGCCAGAAGTTTAGATAAAATTTTAGTATCAACATTAAGTAAGGAAATGGGTCTATAAGAAGAGCATTTAATTGGGTCCTTATTCTTTAATAAGAGGCTTCATAAAAAGATTGTGGGAATCAGAATTGTGTTAAAAGAGTCGGAAAGGACTGAATATAACCGAGGTATAAGCAAAGAGGAAAAAGCCTTGTAAAACTCTCCAGAAAATCCATCAGGACCCGGAGCCTTCCCCGAGTGCAAAGAGTGAACAACCTCGGCAATTTCCTCATAAGAAATGGGTTGATCCAGCAATTTTTGAATATCATCAGAAAGTGTAGGAATGTTTAATTGATCTAAAAAATTATTCATTGGAGTATTATCTTCAGGAGGATCAGAACTATAAAGTTTAGAGTAAAATTCTCTGAAAGCATTGTTTATTTCTAAATGATCAGATGTTTTATCACCATTAGCTTTACAAATTTCTTTAATTTGACGTTTAACTATAAAGGTCTTTAATTGGTTAGCTAATAGTTTACCCGTTTTTTTCTCCATGAACATAAAACTGACTTTTATCTTTTAAAAGTTGCATTTCAATTGGATAAGTTAAAGGCAGATCATATTTAGTTTTAATTTCAACATGTCTTTAATATAAAACAGGATCTGGAGCCAAAGCATATTTTTGGTCTAATTGTTTCAACTGATTGGCTAATTCAATTCTCTCCTTATTAGCTTTTATCTTAACACTTGTGGTAAAGGAAATAATTTGGCCTCTAATATAATCCTTAAAAGCATCCCATAAAATAAGACTAGAAGTCTCTTCTAGCATATTCTCTTCAAAAAATAGAATAATTCATCTCTCCAAAAAAGTTAAAAAATCTTTATCTGGTAACAAAGTTGGATTAAAATGCCAGAATCCTCTGTCTTAACGTTTCATCAACCTTTAACTGTTTGTCACAGATCTGTTCCAGGTCGTCAATCTTCATGTCGACCATCGTCAAAGTGTCTTCGTTCTCTTTTATCTGTTTATCGTGTTCATTTAACATATTTTGAATAGAATCCAATTTTACATCCATTTGTTTAAATTCAGCGCTGAGTTGCTGGAACTCCTCCGAAAGTTCATTTTTATGCTTCCGAAGTGTCTGCATAGTAGCTTTCAAAGTTACAGGAGGGTCCTCTTCTTGTTTAGTAACTTTAGCACAATTCATTATAAAGCAATATTGCGTTTAAAAGTAAGTTTTCAAAACAAGTTGGAAGTAGTAAATTAAAAAGAGTAGGAACACCTATAAAAGTGTACTGCATCAACAGTCAGTAATGTTATATTATTAACACATTCGTTATATCAACTAGTATTTGCCTGCACAGCTGCTGAAATCCAGGATGTCGACCATTTTATAGAAGTAGATGTGGTGTCGTAGCACTTGTTGAGAGCTCTCAGTTGGACTACTGCTAAATAATAATTCTTTCTAAAATAATACTTTTGGTATAATGTGACCATGTCAGCCATCATCCATGGTTTGCTGACTGTGAAGTTCTAAACTCAAACGAAGACTTTCAGCCTTATCTGATATAAGTACTCTCAATGAAGGGAGATTATACTGTAACTACCCAATCTTCAAAGACTAACTTCCCTGTTTATTCTCCATGGTCAGTTCACTGCTAATGCCCAGTGTTCGAGTGGTAGGTCCCCTCTCTCTACCAAGGAGAATGTACTTCCAGTTCACAAAGTAGTTTTAAGTAGCTTATTTATTTTCATTGATACACATTTAAATCCACACAACACTCTTAAAACACTTTTAAAGCTCATAGGGGATTTCTATATTAAACATTTCCAAATTCTCACAAAGGATTTCTATCTTACAAAACATTTCTAAAACACCAAGCACCAAGGATAAAGCATTAAGGATTTCCAAAACACAGTTACAATTCCTATAAACTAAAAATACAGGCCCATGCTGCTGACGAATGAATCATCTGTCACAGAAACTGAAGCTGGGGGACAGATTCTCATTCACCCTGTGTTTCTTTTACGCTTTTTGATGTTCCTTATCCCATTCCTAATAAGCCTGAATTGCTTTTTACATATATACCCTTTTTCTCCCACTGGGGTGAATTAACACACATACGATTCTTCATCAGATATCCTTTTAACACAAATGGCCTAAAACCATTTTCAGAGACATAGACCTCAGCTAGCTATCATTAGTGCTGTAAAGCTTTCCTTGAGTACATAAAACTCTTACAAATATAAACACATTAATTATTGATATTTTAAATTACAGTGTCCATCTGTTCTGCAAAGTTCCTTGAACTAAACCACTTAAGAGTCAGCTTGTCTGTTTGAAACAACTTAAATTAAACTGCCCATTCTCTTATACTCTAACTTGAGCAGTAATAGAACAGGTGCAGTGACTAGCACCTGCAACTCTCAGACAGAGTGTCTGAAAAATACAGAATTTTTTTGCAAGGCTTATTTTTAACTTCAAGCTGATTACTGCTCACCATTTACATTTTAAGAACTAAAGACTTACTTCCATTTATGGCCAGAAACTAAGCAAACTGTTAGTTGAAAGTTTACTTACAACAGTTTAATCTTATAAGTGGCAGCTGGTATTTAGAAAGCAAACTTTAGAAAAAAAAACCCAAGAAGTGAATATTTATTACATTGAAATGTCAAATTTGATGGCAGAAAACAGGGTTAATGGCAGAATTATTAGCAGTGTGGAGGGACAGAAGGATCTTGGGGTCCATGACTAAAGATCTCAAGTTGCTGCACAAGTTGTTAAGAAGACATATTGTGCATTGGCCTTCAATAGTCGCAGGATTGAGTTAAGGAACACCCAGCTCTATAAAATTCTGGTCAGACCACACTTGGAATATTGTGTTCAATTCTAGTTTTCTCATTATTGGAAGAATGTGGAAACTTTAGAGAAGCTGTAGAGGAGATTTACCAGGATGCTTCCTGGATTAGTGAGCATGTGTTACGAGGACAGGTTGAGTGAGAGTCAGAGGTTACATGATAGATGTGTACAAGGTGATAAGAGACGTAGGTTGAATAGCTAGGACAGCCAGAGAGTTTTTCCCCCAAAGGCAGAAATGGCTAATGTGAGAGGGCATAATTTTAAGATGATTGGAGAAAAGTATAGTGTTCTTCACAAAGAGGGTTGGTGGGTCTGTGAAATGCCCTGCCGGGAGAGGTGGAAGAGGTAGATACAAAAGGGATATTTAAGAAACTCTTAGGGTTGATAGAGAATGGATGATAGAGAAATGAAGGACTATGTAGAAGGGGAAAGGTTAGATTGATTTTAGAGGGTTAAAAGGTTGGCACGACATCATGGGCCAAAGGATCTGTACTGGCTGTAGTGTACAGTACCAATAAGAAGTATTTACCCCCAAGGAAATTTTCAGATTTTGTTGTTTTACAACATTGAATCACAGTGGATTTAATTTGGCTTTTTTGACACTGATCAATGAAAAAGTCTCTTGTGCAAAGTGAAAACAGATCTCTACAAAGTGATTTAACTTAATTACAAATATAAAATACAAAATAATTGATTGCAAAAGTATTCACCCCCTTTAATATGACATGTCAAATTATCACTGGTGCTGCCAATTGGATTTAGAAGTCACATACTTAGTTAAGTGGAGATCACTGTGTATAGTCAAGGTGTTTTAATTGATTATAGTAATGATACACCTGTATCTGGAAGGTCCAACTGCTGGTGAGTCATTATCCTGGCAAAAACTACACCATGAAGACAAAAGAACACTTTAAGCAACTCCGTGAACAGGTTATTGAAAAGCACAAGTCAGGAGATGGATACAAGAACATTTCCAAATCACTGTATATCACTTGGAGTGCAGTTAAATCAATTATCAAGAAATGGAAAGAATTTGACACAGCTGTAAATCTGCCGAGAGTTCTCAAAAACTGAGTGACTGTGCAAGAAGAGGACTAGTGAGAGAGGCCACCAAGAGGCCTAAGGGAACTCTGGAGGAGTTACAAGCTTCAGTGGCTGAGATGGGAGAGACTGTGTATACAACTGTTGCCCGGGTGCTTCACCAGTCACAGCTTTATGGGAGAGTGGCAAAGAGAAAGCCACTGTTGAAAAAACGCACATTAAATCTTGGCTGGAGTTTGCCAGAAGGCACATGGGAGACTCTGAAGTCAGTTGGAAGAAGGTTTTATGGTCTGACGAAACCAAAATTGAGTTTTTTGGCCATTGGACTAAATGCTATGTTTGGTGTAAGCCAGGGGTCGGCAACGTTTACCACTGAAAGAGCCATATGGACCCATTTCCCACAGAAAAGAAAACACTGGGAGCCACAAAACCCGTTTGACATTTAAAATGAAATAACACTGCATACAACGGTTTTTTTTTTGCCTTTATGCTATGTATAAACAAACTATAATGTGTTGCATTTATGAAATTGATGAACTCCTGCAGAGAAAAGGAAATTACATTTCTGCATGCAACAAAAACATTTTGAACTCCGAAAAAAAGACGTTGGGTTGAAGGTTACTCCATAGTTAGCCTACCTTGGATCGAAGAATTAAAAGAAAGCGCGCACTGGCGGGTGTCAGGCATTGGCAGTGGTGATGTATATTAATAGCGATAAAAAACACGTTGTAGCGGTGTGCTACACGCAGCGCTAAAATAAAGACACTGCAGTCAAGGGTAACTTTATTCAAACTAAACAGCCTTGCTTTAAAGCCTCCCTCAACCCGCCCCCCCGTGGGCGCGGATGTTCCAAAAAACACGTACTCACAAACCCCCGTAGGCTATCTCCCTTAGCCGGAACGGTGGCTAATTGTGAGCCGGTTCGGATGTGCCAGGAAATGGGGTCCCCACCACATTTTATTTAGATTGTACAAGATCACCATAATCTTCAAATTTTGAATTACATTTCAAAAACTAACAAACCACGGGGAGCCGCAGCACAGAGATGAAAGAACCGCATGCGGGTTGCCAACCCCTGGTGTAAGCAAACACACCATCCCTACCATGAAGCATGGTGGTGGCTGCATCATGCTGTGGGGTTACCTCACTGCAGCAGGCCCTGGAAGGCTTGTGAAGGTAGAGGGTACAATGAATGGAGCAAAATACAGGGAAATCCTGGAGAAAAACCTGATGCAGTTTGCAAGAGAACTGTGACTTTGTTTTCCAGCAAGACAATGACCCCAAGCATAAAGCCAAAGCTACACAGGAATGGCTTTAAAAAACAGAGCTTATGTCCAGGAGTGGCCAAGTCAGATCCCAGACCTCAATCCAATTGAGAATTTGTGGCTGGACTTGAAAAGGGCTGTTCACCCATGGTCTCCACGTAATCGGACAGAGATTGAGAGCAGCTTTGTAAAGAAGAATGTGGGAAAATTGCAGTGTCCAAATGTGCAAAGCTGATAGAGACCTATCCACACAGACTCAAGGCTGTAATTACTGTCAAAGGTGCATCTGCTAAATACTGACTTGAAGGGGGTGAATACACATGCAATCAATTATTTTTGTTTTATATTTGTAATTAATTTAGATCACTTCATAGAGATCTGTTTTCACTTCGACATGAAAGTCTTTTCTGTTGGTCAGTGTCAAAAAAGCCAGATTAAATTCACTGTGATTCAATACTGTAAATCAATAAAACAAAATTTACAAGGGGGGGGGAAGAATACTTTTTATAGGCACGGTATTGTAAATGCTCTATGTTCTAAATTACATAAACAGAATACAAAAAAAGAATAACAAGATGGCCTTCATGAACTATTCAGAAATCTGATGGCAAGGGAAGAAGCTGATCCAAAAATGTTGAGTCTGGGCCTTCAGGCTCGTACTGACACTAGTAGTGAGAAGAGGACGACGAGGATCCTTAGTGATGGATGTCAGGCACAACCTGTTGAAGATGTTGTCAATGGTGTTGGATCGAGGATAGATCCTCTGATTTGTTGACTCTCAGGAACTTGAAGATGCACACTGACCCCAATAACAACTGGTGTGCTTCTGACTTTTCATTTAACTTCATTGTGTTTTGAAAACTGAAATATGAATGCACTTTCCTCACTGCAAAAACAGTGCATTCTCATTCACTTACCTTGGAAAATTTGCCTGATACGTTTTAGCTCCACTGCGTGGCAGCACATTCAACTCATCTGCCAACCCGTGCTCAAGTCCATATTCCTTAGTTATTGAACCATAAATGTTAATGTCTTTCTAATTTTTCTTTTCTTTTTCCTTCTAGTGGAAGTACAGTTAACCTCTTGAGAAGTTGAATCCTGAGGCCACCTGACCTTCCCAAAGTTGATTTTGTTGAACCTTTGTTGCAGGCAAGAGGCATTCTCAGAAAGGAGCCCAACGCCGCCCTCTACCACCAGAGGACGGGGTCAGAGAGCAGAGGGTAGCCCAGAAAGTATTCCAGAAACCGAGCTCCACTCGACGCAAGCTCTCCACAGAGACAGCTGCCGGGAGGTAAGGACGAAACCCAGTCCTTCAGTAACGCTTCCCTTTGTCATGGGTGGGCTCTACTGAGACTGAAGGAATCCCACTCTTTATAAAACCACACCCAGTCGAGAAAGGCAGCAACGAAGAAAGATGGATGGCTTGGTGGGATAAAATGGGGCTTTCAACCTGTAGGTCTGATGTTCCATTCAGTCCCAAAGTGAATGGTGACCCTTCTCTCCAATCTGCTGGCTATTAGGGTCGATGGTGGAATGGGTTTAGGCAGCTTCACCCTGTTCATGACCCTGCTCTGTCTCGCCCAGAGCAGGTCCTTAGGTGTCACGGAGGTTGTGTGATCTAGAGGGAGTTTTGCTGTACGCGAAGTGAGTCCGAGCTGTACCTTTGTATCTTACTGTCACATTCACTTAGTGGCCACTTTATTAGGAATAGAGATGTGCATAATAAAATGGTCACAGGAGTGGAACCTGGTGTGGTCTTCTGCTGATGTTTCTCATCCACAGGTTCAACATTGTGGATTGAATGCAGAGATGCTCTTCTGCACACCATAGTTGTAACGTGGTTATTTGAGTTACTATCACCTTCCTGTTAGTTTGAACCAGTCTGGCCACTCTCCTCCTCTGACCTCTCATTAACAGGCATTTTTGTCTACAGAACTGCCGCTTACTAGATGCTTCTTTGTTTTTCATGCCATTCTCTGCAATCTCCAGAGACTGCTGTGTGTGAAAATCACAGGAGATCAGCAGATCCTGACATAGTCAAACCACCCCATCTGGCACCAACAAACCAGTCAGAGTCACTTAGATCACAATTTTTCTCCATTCTGAACAACAACTGAACCTATTGAGTTGTTGCCATGTGAATGGCTGATTAGGTATTTGCATTAACAAGCAGGTGCGCCGAATAAAGTGGCCACATCATCTAGTGCTCACATCATCTTCACTAGTTTTCTGCAGGACAGCTTGTTTTCCACTTAAGGTTTTTCTCCACAACCTCAAACTTTTCAAACTTTGTCGAGAATGCCACAATGTACCCTACTTCCAGCAGATCTACAGGAAGACCTTAAGATATAGGAACAGAACAGGGCCATTCAGCCCATCGAGTCTGCTCCGTCATCCATCATGCTGACCCTGGATCCCACTCAACGTCATACACCTGCTTTCTTGCCATATCCTTTGATGCCCTGACTAATCAGGAAATGCTCAACTTCTGCCTTAAATATGCCCATAGACTTGGCCTGCACTGCAGTCTGTGGCAGAGCAATCCACAGATTCACTACTCTCTGGCTAAAAAAATTCCTCCTTACCTCTGTTCAAAAGGTTGCCACTCAATTTTGAGGCTGTGCCCTCTAGTTCTGGAAACCCCCACCTTAGGAAACATCCTCTCCACAAGCATTCTATCTAGTCCTTTCAACATTCAGTCGGTTTCAATGAGATCTCCAAGCATTATTCTAAATTCCAGTGAGTACAGGCTCAAAGCTGCCAAATGCTCCTCATATGTTAACCCCTTCGTTCCCAGAATCATCCTCGTGAACCTCCTCTGGAGTCACACACCCTTTCTGAGATATGGGGCCCAAAACTGTTGACCAGGCTCCAAATGCAGACTGACTAGTGTCTTATAAAGGCTCAGCATTATCTCCTTGCTTTTATATTCTATTCCCCTTGAAATAAATGCCAACATTGCTTTTGACTTCTTTACCACAGACTCAACCTGTAAATTAGCCTTCTTGGAGTCTTGCACGAGGACTCCTAAGTTCCTCTGTACCTCTGATGTTTGAACCTTCTCTCCATTTAGATAATAGTCCGCACTATTTAGATAATAGTTCCTTTTACCAAAATGCATTATCATACATTTCCCAACACTATTCCATCTGTCACTTTTTTGCTCATTCTTCCAATTTGTCTAAGTCCTGCTGCAATTTTATTGCCTCCTCAGCACTTACTATCCCTACACCTATCTTTGTATCATCCACAAATCGTTATCCAAATAATTGACAAACAATATGAAAAGTAGCAGTCGCAATACTGACCCCAGAGGAACACTACTAGCTACTGGCAGTGAACCAGAAAAGGCCTCTTTTATTCTCACTCGCTGCCTCCTGCCCGTCAGCCATCCCTCTATTCATGCCAGCACATCAGACCTTAAAACTGCCCTCAGCATCTGTGTGCCAGTTCCCATTTTTGTCCTTAATGAGCCCCACTTCTCACTCCTCCATGTGTGATTTACTGCATATAAGATAATAAGACATAGGCAGATGCTTTTCTCCTCTCCTCTGCCCCACCTGTTGGCCTTCTCACCGTAACCTTGATGCCATGTCCAATCACAAACCTAGCAAGCTCTGTCTTAAGTACAGAGACCCGGCCTCCACAGCTGCCAGTGGTAATAAATTCCACAAATTCACCACTGTCTGCTTAAAGAAATTTTTATCAAAAGGTTTCAATGAGATCACCCCTCATCCTTCTAAATGCCAGCGAGCACAGACCCAGAGCCATCAAACTTTCCTTGTCTGATAACCCTTTCATGCCCAGAATCATCTTTGGGAACTGTCTCTGAACCCTCTCCAATGCCAGCACATCTATTCCTCGATGAGGAGCTGAAAACTGTTCACAATATTCAAGGTGAGGCCTCAGCATCACATCCCTGCTCTTGTATTCTGAACCTCTTGAAATGAACGTTAACATGACATTTGCCTTCTTCACCACCGACTCTACCTGCAAGTTCATCTTTAGGGCGTTCTGCACAAGGACTTCCAAGACCCTTTGCATTTCAGATTTTTGGATTTTCTCCCTGTTTAGAAAATAGTCTGCACATTTACTGTATTTCTACTACCAAAGTGCATGACCATGCATTTTCCAACACTATTTCATTTTCCACTCTCTTGCCTATTCTCCTATTCTAAGTCCTTCTGCAGCCTACCTGTTTCCTCAACACATGCCCCTCCACCAATCTTTGTATCATCTGCAAACTTGGCAACAAAGTCATGTATTCCATCATCTGAATCATTGAAATAAAAAGAAGCAGTCCCAACACCAACCCCTGTGGAACACCACTAGTCACTGGCAGCCAACCGGACAAGGATCCTTTTATTCCCACTGGCTGCCACCTTTCAATCAGCCAATGCTCTAACTATGCCAGTAACTTTCCTGTAATGCCATGGGCTCTTAACTTGGTAAGCGGCCTCATGTGTGGCCCCTTGTCAAATGCCTTCTGAAAGACCAGTATTCAACATCCACTAAATCCCCTTTATCTATCCTACTTGTAATCTCCTCAAAGAATTCCAACAGATTCATCAGGCAAGATCTTCCCTTAAGGAAACCATGCTGACTTTGCCTTACTCTGTGTCACCAAGTACTCCATAACCTCATCCTTAACATTTCCTTTCTGCTGCCTTCCTCCTTTCTTAAAGAATGGAATGACATTTACAATTTCCCCGACCTCTGCCACCATGCCAGAGTCAAATGATTTTTGAAAGATAATTACTAATGCCTCCACAATCTCTACCGCTACTTCTTTCAAAACCTTAGGTTCATCTGGTCCAGGTGACTTATGTACCCTGAGGTCTTTCAGCTTTTTGAGCACCTTCTCCCTTGTAATAGAAACTGCATTCACTTCTGTCCCTTCACACCCTTCAACATCTGGCACACTGCTAGTGTCTTCCACAGTACATTTAGTTCATCTGCCATTTTCTGGTCCCGTTACTATTTCTCCAGCCTTTCTAGCAGTACCATATCCACTCTCATCTCATACTTATTTTTTTACGTACATCAGAAGGATTTTGCTATCCACTTTGATATTGTTTGCTAGTTTGCTTTCATATTTCATCTTTTCCATTTAGTTTCTCTGTAAGATTTTAAAAGCTTCCCAAACCTCTGTCTTCCCAATAATTTTTGATTTGTTGTATGCCCTGCCTTTTGTGTTTACATTAGCTTTGACTTCCCTTGTCAGCCACGGTTGCCATTTGAGTATTTCTTCATTTTCGGAATACAGATGTCATGGGACTTCCTCATTTTTTCCAGAAGCTCAAGCCATTGCTACTCTGCTATCATCCCTGCCAGAATATCCTTCCAATTTACTTTGGCCAACTCCTCTCTCATACCCCTGTAATTTCCTTCACTCCTCTGAAATACTGCTACATCGAACTTACTTTCTCCCTGTCAGATTTCAAGTTGAACTGAATCATGTTGTGATCACTGCCTCCTAAGGGTTCTTTTACCTTAAGCTCCGTAATCACCTTGGGTTTATTACGTAACACCCAATCCAGAATAGCTGATTCCTAGTAGGCTCAATGACAAACTGCTCTAAAAAGCCATCTTGTAGGCATTCAACAAACTCACACTTTTGCGATCCATTACCACCCTGATTTTCCCAATCGATGTGCATGTTGAAATCTCCCATGACTATCATAACATTGCCCTTTTGACTAACCTTTTATATTTCCTGTTCTAATCTGTGGGTCACATCCCAGCTACTCTTGGGAGGCCTGTATATAACTGCTAACGGGGTCCTTTTACCTTTGCAGTTTCTCAACTGAACACACAAGGATTCAACATCTTTCGATCCTACGTCACATTGTTCTCCTGATTTGATGCCATTCTTTACCAGCAGAGCCACCCTGCTATCCCTCCGGTACAACCTTAGACATTTAGCTCCTTCAGCCATGATTCAGTGATGGCCACAAGATCATGCCTGCAACAAGCGACCCACCTTATTTCTTATACTCTGCGCATTGAGATATAACACTTTGAGTACTGTATTTGCAACCTTTTTGATTCTGCATCCCTAATGCACCAATATTCACCCTGCTGGCTGAAATTATGTCCTATCATCTGCCTGTCCTACCGGATAAACTGCATGCTATCTTCACTTTTTACCTGAGTCCCTTCACTCTGGTTCCCACTCCCCTGTCAAATTAGTTTGAAACTGTGGTGAACTACATACACCTGTCTGGACACGCCCCTCTGCTGACTGCTCCTGTGGCTCCTCCCACAGACCTCTGTATAAAGGCGATTGGAGGCACTGCTCCTCCCTCAGTCTCCAGGATGTTGTGTGATGGTCTCTTGCTGCTGACAGTGCTCTCTTCCAGCTAATAAAAGCCTATCTCACCTCACGTCTCCGAGAGTTATTGATGGTGCATCAGAAACCTCCCCAACAGCTCTAACAAACCTGCCTGCAAGAATATTGGTTCCCCTCGGGTTCAGGTGCAACTCGTCACTTTTGCACAGGTTATACCTTCCCCAGTAGAGATCCCAGTGGTCCAAGAACCTGAAGCTCTGCCCCCTGCACCAGATTCTCAGCCACGCATTAATCTGCCAAATCATCCTGTTTCTACCCTCACTGATACATGGCACAAGTAGCAATCCAGAAATTACTACCCTGGAGGTCCTGCTTCTCAGCTTTCTACCTAGCTCTCTAAATTGGCTTTTCAGGACCTCTTTGCTTTTCCTTCCTGTCATTGGTACCAAGATGTCTGCTGCTCTCCCTCCTTCTCCAGAATGTTGTGGATGCGATCTGAGACATCCTTGACTCTGGCACCTCGAAGGCGACACACCATCCGGGTGACCCGATCACGTCTGCCTGCCTGGATCACTGGATGATAATCCTTTCTCATGCGCTGTTCTTGCCTTTCATACTTTAGCTTCACTGTTATCTGAATATCTCTCCCATAAAGGCAGACAATCGTTCTACAGTACTTCCTGCCAATTTTCAGATCAGATTTATCTGATCCACACTCTTCCTACTGAAATTAGTCTTCTCCGTTTTAAAATTTTTGGTTTGCATAGCTCCTGCTCCTTTCTTCCAACTAACCTAAATTATCGAAACATAGAAATCTACAGCACATCACAGGCCCTTCGGCCCACAATGTTGTGCCGACCATGTAACCTATCTAGAAACTGCCTAAAATTCCCCTACTATGTAGGTCTCTATTTTTCTAAGCTCCATGTACCTATCTTAGAGTCTCTTGTATCTTAGAGTTTCTATTGTATCCACCTCTAGCACCTTTGCTGGCTGTGCATTCCACACACCCACCACTCTCTGTGTGAAAAATTTGCCTCTGACATCCCTCTTGTTGCTGTTACTTCTTCCGAAATGTTCCACCAGAACTTGCTCTACTTTGCACTCCACCCTTACCTGGAACCAGATCTAGCAATGGGTCCATCCTAACTGGAGCAGGGATGTCATGTTCTAGAAGTTTAATCCTGTACTCATTTCAGAAACTCTGCTCTTACCACTGCCTCTATCACAGTAGCTAAAGACCCCATTATGCGCTCTCTACATTTCTCAAAAATCTCCCTGCCCCTTCGTATCTCTGTGACCCATAACGACAGCCAACAGCATGGTGCCGTCTCCACTCTCTCTTAGCTGCAACCAAACT
Organism: Hypanus sabinus; assembly: GCF_030144855.1. Classification (NCBI taxonomy): domain Eukaryota; kingdom Metazoa; phylum Chordata; class Chondrichthyes; order Myliobatiformes; family Dasyatidae; genus Hypanus; species Hypanus sabinus. Next base: position 158,625,577 of record NC_082715.1, on the reverse strand, counting down.
GATTCTCTGTTTGGCCGTTCTTTTCGTCCCTATCTGCACTGAATCCTTCGTAACCAAAAATATGCCCATCCCCGATGAAGGGTCTCGGCTTGAAACGTCGACCATAGAAGCTGCCTGATTTGCTCTAGCATTTTGTGTGTGGTGTTCTGGATTTCCAGTATCTGCAGTAGCTCTCCTGTTTATGCCCAGTACCGCCCATTTTGAGCCAAGTTTCTGTTATTGACACCACATCCTATTCACACGATGCCTGTGGTTTGTCAGCATTATTTGACGCACTTCATACACTCACAAAAATTGAGTTTAATTATATAATTTACTTTTCACACACTCTGGTGCGATCCCTTATGCTGATGTAATCTGTGTGAAATCTCCCATTTCATTTTGCTTTTTTTGCTTTTAGCTGCATGTAATCATTTTTCCTCACTCAAAGTCCACAACTCACGAGTCTACAGCTCATGTTCTTAGTATCATTTATTTTTTATTTGCACAATTTATCTTTTGTACATTGGTCGCTTGTCAGTTTTAGTTCGTGTGTAGTTTTTCATAAATTCTGTTGTATTTCCTTATGTTCCTGTTAATCCTTACAGGAAAATAAATCTCAAGATAATATATAGTGATATACATACTCTGACATAAATTTATTTGAACTTTGACTTCATTTGCTGGTGCACCTTACCCCTGCTGATAGACGCTCAGTTTTGTTGTGTTCCATTGCCATTTCCTTACTGACTACTGCCACACCTGAACCACAGCTCCCTCAGTTTCACTCTCTTCTGATTCTGCTCTTAGGCCAAACTGACTGCAACTCCCAGTTAACATTATGTGTGTTCACCTTATTGAAGCACTAAAGCTTCAGTAATCTGCAGTCCACTTATTCAGAAATCCCAATGGTTTGGTGTCTGGCTCACCAAGTAATTTGCCCCGCTCCTTTCCATTTATCAAAGCCCCAATTTCTGGAACATTTATTTTAATGCTTATTAGAATCTAACAAAGTGATTTGAAAGCATGTTAGAGCGTTACTCAAGCAAAATCCAATAGTCCATAAAACCTGGAAGTGTGGTATTGCTGAAGTCCTGAGATTATCGAGACAACTCCTCTCCTCCTTCCTACCAGAATATTGATCCCATTTTGCCGGACTGATAAAGTTTGGCTGTCCCTCAATTCCTCAAGGTTCTGGAGTGCTTAACCTACAAGATCTCGGCCGCATTCTTTCGTTCCTTTCTTTATGTACAGTCCGGTGCTGGCCAGTCTCATTAAAAACAAGATTGAGACTGAGTTACAGCCATTTGCAAGAGTGAGGTTTCATTGAGTCGTGTGGATGAATGGATACCATACTCACCCTGTTTCTTGAACGCTGCTAGACAGAAGTGGAAGTTATGCCTGACACAGATCTGTCTGTTGTAGGAGCAGTGGGATGGCTTGTGCGGCCATGCCTGTCCTGACTCTTCACCCGGAACTGGACGAGGCACAGATGCTCATCACGTCACTCACACCCCTGTTGATCAAGGTTACTCCTTCGGGGACTCCTCGGGCTCCAACGCTGCAGGAGTGCGCTGTCATTGTCCGACACTTGCTCAGCGCCAGCAGCCTGCAGTCTCAGGAGGTAAGAATGCTGGACATGACAGAGGAGTTGACAAGCTGTCCGAGGGTTAGAAGACCGTTTACATGCACAGTTGGGAGGGAGCTGGGGCTGGAGCTTGTTTTGCTGCTATTGATTGGTATACTGCTTGTTATGTTCAGTTTTGTGGTTGTTCTGCTGAGCACAGTAAGTATGCTGTTTTGGTGCCAGAAAGTAGGAACCCCAGCACATCCTTAGATATGTTAGTGTAAGCAACGCATTTCATTGTATTTTGATGTAAATAAATCTGAACCTGAATCTTGAGTTTGTATTGTACCTCAGCAAAGTGCTGCTGATATCACCAACACAACATTTACAGGTAAGTGAAATAATCTTTATTCTCAGTGTCGGAAAACAAGAGGGACACGGCTGCTCCCTGTTTGATCACACTTCCTCTGCAAGCTGAATCATCAGGCAATCTACCTGACTTCAGGCTGCTGGGCTTTGCTTGGACACTGATCAGCAAGGGTCATCACAGTGCATGTTTATAAATAAAATAACTTTTAAAAAATTAATCACAATCTTAAGTTTTCCACAAACATAACCCCCATGCTTGGTATGTCTTGCCTACATGTCGAGGGTTTATCTGTGTGGGTGTCACAAGACCAGTGTTTATTGGTAATCCCAATTGTCCTTACAAGGAGAGGCCAAGCTGTCTATTGACCTCAGGCAGTGAAAGGGGCCAGTCACTCCCAGGAAAGGGTTGCTTATTTTTGCGCTGGAGGGGAATCTGTGTCGGTATCTGCTTTTTGCCATTGTCCCAGTGGTGGGGACCTGAACTGAGATGCCAGTTGCTTCAATACGTTGGTGACTGGCACACCCTGCTGCAGGGGTACGCAGGTGGTAGAAGCAGCTGCACTCAGAGGGGCTAGTTTGGCCTGAATGTCAACAGGTGCCCTGAGGATCATTGGAGTTGCACTCCCTCCCCAACAAGGGAAGGGTACTGATGTGTCTTGTTGATGGTGGAAAAACCTGGGGGCTTTGTGCTCAGTGTTGACACCACAGACTGACGATGTGCAACAATTCTGCACTCCTTATCGTGCGCAGGCAGGCACGGGTCCTTCATTGTCTGAGGAGTCATGAGTAGAGGTGAATCTTGTGTCAGTACCATACGATACTGGCCAGTATGTGTCTCGTAGATACGGCTTGACTGTGACTCCCAGTTAACATTACCATGAAGCACTGTGTGATTCACGATTCCCCCTGCTCTCTTCCTTACCTCCTCCATCCAATACTTTGGAAGTGGTAACTCCACACTTCCGGTTAAGTTCGGCCTACTGAATGCGTGTGGCAGCTTACTGGGAATTAAAAAGTTAAGAAATGTGACTAAAAAAAATCACTAAGAATACCTCTTCTGAGGTAAATTGTGCTAAATTATCACCACAGACAGTGATGTCGAGATGGTTTGTTGCAGTTGGAGCTCTGATGCTCGTACAACACGCCTAGGTGCGAGGTTGGATTGCTTTGGCTGATTTGAGAAGCTCTGGGCTGCAGCGAGTTACTGGGTGGCGTGGTCCAGACCCGAGTCTATCGCAGTAGCTGGGTCTCAGCACGAGGTATGATTTGCTGTTGAGACAACTTAGACGTCAGCCAGATTGGAAGCAAAAGCCGATTTTGCTTTCTCTCTGTGATGTTCACTCCACTCTCCAGGGTGCTGGAGCCTTTCGCTGTTCTGTTGTCTGGTCAATTTAAATGGCGGCCCAGATAGACTGAAAAGACAGGGTGCCTGGATTTGGGGCGAGAGCCAGTTTCACTCCTCTGTGCATGGCAGTGAAGCTGTGTAGACTGCCCCATCTCCCCCCAGCTGCTGTGATCTGTGCCTGATATGAACTGATAAGCGGGGATTTAGGCCTCCTCCGTGGTTTGGACCTGAAGACTCAATTTTTGATTGGCATGTTGTTACTCACCTCAATTATTAGCACGACTTGTGCTTTCTCCCCCATTCTCTTGTGCATCGGGTGTTGGTATTTTATTTATTTATTTTCTTTCACTGGGTTATTTTGGGTTTCTTGCTTTGCGGCTACCTGTGAGCAAGCAAGTCTCAAGCTTGTGTAATGTATACATTGTTTGATAATAATGTACTTTGAATCTCTGTGATACCTTACCCTGGGACACTCTTTGTAACTCGGAGCCAGACATGTAAGTGAGGTCTTCCACTCTCTCAGAAATGCAGCATCCCTTCTGAAAGTATCACCAGCTGCTGCACCCACGTTCACTGAGATCCATTTATTTTGAGGAGGAGGTGATGGTGACACAGCACAAGGTAGGACAAAGACAGCATAGTTTCCTTAAGGGAAAATCCTGCCTGACGAACCTGTTGGAAATCTTTGAGGAGATTACAAGTAGGATAGATAAAGGGGATGTAGTGGATGTTATTCGGACTTTCAGAAGGCCTTTGACAAGGTGCCACACATGAGGATGCTTACCAAGTTAAGAGCCCATGGTATTACAGGAAAGTTACTGACATGGTTAGAGCATTGGCTGATTGGTAGGAGGCAGCGAGTGGGAATAAAAGGATCCTTGTCTGGTTAGCTCCCAGTGACTAGTGGTGTTCTGCAGAGGTCGGTGTTGGGACCACTTCTTTTTATACTGTATATAAATGATTTTGATGATGGAATAGATGGCTTTGTTGGCCAAGTTTGCAGATGATACGAAGATTGGTGGAGGGGCTGATAGTGTTGAGGAAACAGGAAGGCTGATGAAGTACTTAAGAGTAAGAGAATGGCCAAGAAAGTGGCAAATGAACTACAATGTTGGGAACTGCATGGTCATACACTTTGGTAGAAGAAATAAATGTGCAGACTATTTCCTAAAAGGGGAGAAAATCCAAAAATCGGAGATGTAAAGGGACAGGAGTCCTTGTGCAGAACATTGTAAAGGTTATCTTGCAGGTAGCGTGGTGGTGAGGAGGGCAAATGCAAATTAACATTCATTTCAAGAATACAAGAGCAGGGATGTGATGCTGAGGCCTCACCTTGAGTAACGTGAACAGTTCTGTGCTCTTCATCCAGGAAAAGATGTGCTGGCATTGGAGAGGGTTCAGAGGAGGTTCACAAGGATGATTCCGGGAATGAAAGGGAATTCCACGAATACAAGAAACATTTGACAGCTTTGGGCCTGTACTCACTGGAATTTAGAAGGATGAGCAGGGATCTCATTGAAACATTTCAAATGTTGAAAGACCTAGACAGAGTAGATGTGAAAAGGACGTTTCCCATGGTGGGGGAGTGTCAGACAAGTGGACACAGTCTCAGGATAGAGGGGCGTCCATTTAACACAGGAGGCATTTCTTTAGCCAGAGGGTGGTGAATTGTGGAATTTGTTACCTCATGCAGCTGTGGAGGCCAGGTTGTTGGGTGTATTTAAGGCAGAGACTGATAGGGTCTTGATTGGACACGGCATCAAAGGTTGTGGAGAGAAGGCTGGAGAATGGGGTTGAGGAGGGGAAAAAAAGAATCAACCACATTTGAGAGGCGGAGCAGACTTGATGGGCCAAATGGCCTAATTCTGCCATTTAGAACTGAAACTATCCAATTAAAATGAGTTAAATAGTGGGTCTTTGTGGCCCTCGTTATTTCTGAATAGCAGGTGTTCACATCGCCTCACTAACCCATTTCCAATATCAAAGGATGTCAGGCCCTACCCTCTGGGTTACACTGGAAGACACAAGTTGTGAATGAATAGGCACAAGGTGGCCTTTCACTCTGTACTGCAGTGATTGTATAACAGATATTCCATGATCTCTTGTAGCTCCTACGTCTGAAGACGAGTTTAAAGGATATGTTATGCTCCAACAAATGGACTCCGGATGCCTACCTCCTCGCAAAGGCCTACCTAGCTGAGCTGAGTCAGTGAGTATTTATCGCGTCTCATGGAAAGTTTTCTAATTGTTTCTTAGTCTGAGAAGGGCTGAAGGAAACAATACCAGTCAATGTACAGACTATGTTACTGGAGGAACTCAGCAGGCCAGACAGCATCTATGGAAAAGACTGTTGACATCTCGGGCCAGGATTGACAAAAAAACTGAGAAAGTGGAAGGACATTGGTTTTAAATAGTTGAAATAGTGGGGGAGAGGGGTCGATAGAGAAAGGGAATATTACTGATAGAGCAAGGTTAGTTGCCATGGTGATTCCAATGTTTACAGAACTGCCTGGTTGCCAGCATGGCGAGAATTTCTCGGAAAATTGAGAAAGGTATTCCACAAATGAAGACATACTCAAATGGTACAACCGGGGCTGACATAGGAAGTCAAAGCTATTGTAAAAGCAAAACAGAGGGCATACAACAAAGCAAAAATGAGTGGAAAGATAGAGGATTGGGAAGTTTTTAAACGCCTATAGAGAGCAACTAAAAAGAACATTAGAAGGGAAAAGATGAAATATGAAATCAACCTAGCAAATAAAATCAAAGTGGATAGCAGAAGTTTTTTCAAGTTTGTTAAAAATAAATGAAATGAGACTGCTAGAAAATGAGGCAGAAATAATAACGGGGGACAAGGAGATGGCCGATGAACTAAATGAGTATTTTGCATCATTCTTCACTGTGGAAGACACTAGAAGTGTGTTGGATGTTGTAGTGTGTGAGGGAGGAGAAGTGGGTGCAGTTACTGTTACAAGAGAGAAGGTGCTCAAAAAGCTGAAAAAACTAAAAGTACACAAATCACCCTAGGGATGAACTGCACCCTAGGGTTCTGAAAGAGCTAGCATTAGAGATTGTGGCGGCATTAGAAATAATCTTTCAAAAATCATTGGACTCTGGCATGGTGCCAGAGGACTGGAAAATTGCAAATGTCACTCCACTCTTTAAGAAAGGAGGAAGGCAGCAGAAAGGAAATTATAGACCAGTTAGTCTGACCTCAATGGTTGGGAAGATGTTGGAGTCAGTTGTTAAGGATGAGGTGATGGAGTACTTGTGATGTAGGACAAGATAGGACAAAGTCAGCATGGTTTCCTTCAGGGAAAATCCATCCTGATGAACCTATTGGAATTCTTTGAGGAGATTAAAAGCACGATAGATAAAGGGGTTGCAGTGGATGTTGTACATTTGGACGTTCAGAAGGCCTTTGACAAGGTGCTACACATGAGGATGCTTACCAAGTTGAGAGCCCATGGTATTACAGGAAAGGTACTAACATGGTTAGAACATTGGCTAATTGGTAGGAGGCAGCAAGTGGGAATAAGAGGATTCTTTTCTGGTTGGCTGCCAGTGACTAGTGGTGTTCCATAGGGATCGGTGTTGGGACCACTTCTTTTGATGCCAAATATCAATGATTTAGATAATGGAGTAGATGGCTTTGTTGCCAAGTTTGCAGATGATGCAAAAACTGATGGAGGGGCAGGTAGTGTTGAGGAAACAGGTAGGATGCAGAAGGATTTAGATAGAATAGGAGATTGGCCAAGAAAGTGGCAAATGAAATACAATGTTGGAAAATGCATGTTCATGCACTTTGGTAGTAGAAACAAATGTGCAGGCTATTCTGGGAAAAAATCCAAAAATCTGAGATGCAAAGGGATTTTGGAGCTCTTGTGCAGAACACCCTTAAGATTAACTTGCAGGTTGAGTCGGTGGTGAGGAAGGCAAATGCCATGTTAGCATTCATTTCAAAAGGTCTAGAATACAAGAGCAAGGATGTGATGCTGAGGCCTCACCTTGAGTATTGTGAACAGTTTTGGGCTCCTCATATTAGAAAAGATGTGCTGGCATTGGAGAGGGTGCAGAGGAGGTTTGCAAGGATGAATCCAGTAATGAAAGGGTTATCATACGAGGAACGTTTGATGGCTCTGGGTCTGCTCGCTGGAATTCATAAGGATGAGGGGGATCATATGAAACCTTTTGAATGTTGAAAGGTCTACTCAGAGTAGATGTGGAAAGGATGTTTCTCATGGTGGGAGAGTCTGGGACAAGAGGGCACAGCCTCAGTATAGAGGAGCGCCCTTTCAAAATAGAGATGCAGAGAAATTTCTTTAGCCAAAGGGAGGTGAATTTGTTGCCACATGCAGCTGTGGAGGCCAGGTTGTTGGGTGTATATAAGGCAGAGATTGATAGATTGATTGATTGCAATTGGACATGGCATCAAAATTTACATAGAGAGGGCCAGGAACTGGGGTTGAGGAGGAGACGGAGAAAGAATCGGCTATGATTAAATGATGGATCAGACTCAATGGGCCAGAGGGCCTAATTGTGCTCCTGTGTCTTATGGTCTAACAAGGTGTTAAATACAGGTTTTCAAACCAGGAGAAAGCTGAAAGTCTGTGACACTACCTCAGTTCTTCTTTCTCCACAGATGCTGCTGATCAGCTCGATATTTCTAACATTCCTCTTCTGCTTTCACATCTCAGCAATAGCTCTGGCATATATCCTGCAGTTTCCCCTCACTAATCCATCAGGCAGCTCACTAGAAGCAAGCTCTCATTGTGATTCCTTATCATAAATCCTTCCTTAGTCCAGACCACCATTCCTTTCTCAGTCCTAGACCTGAGCCGTTGGCTCTGTTTCTGTCTCCACAGATGCTGCCTGACCCGCCGAGTGTTTCCAGCCCGAGTTGATAGTGTCACATGATTTGTAAGTCTACAAAATGCTCATCTGCCCTCTAGTGAAGGGTTGCTGATGTGGAGTGCTGTTAAGGTGTGTGCAATGTTCCGAGGCACAGTTTAACTTTGTGAATTTTCCCTTTGCAGGGAACAGGAAGTTGTACATCTGCCCCAAGTGCCTTTGAAAGAACCGGCGATAAAACCGTAAGTTCACTATTTGTTAGACGTACCTGCCATCCTTGACCTAAGGTGACAGAACAGTGGAGTCCAACTGGGAAAGCTGTTTGGGTAGAGCTAAGGAACACTGGGGTCGGGGTAGAAAGGCACCTTGACAGAATGTGCACTCTTGGGCTGACTGCTGTTTCACCCATGCTGGCCCTGATCTCCATCTACACTAATCCTAATACCTGCTTTAGGCCCTAATCCCTCTAATTTCCTATTCAAGTACCAGTCCTAATGTCAATATATCTGTCACCACTGCCACTTCAGGCATCTTGTTCCAAGTACTCACCACCTGACCTGAAAAACCTGCCCCTCAGATCTTCTTTCAATGTATCCTCCTCACCTTAAACTAATCCCTCTCATTCCAAACGTGTTTCCTTCAAGAGAAGGAGTCTCTACCCAAGGGAATCGGTCAGAATAAATTATCCCCTTTATAATTTTATCAACTTCTCCTCAGCTTCATACATTCCACTAAGAATACCCTTCCAGTCTCTTTCTATTGCAGGAGACATCCTGATGAATCACTTCCACATTCTCTCTTGCTACCACATCCTTAGACCATAAGACATTGGAGCAGAATGAGGCCATTACCCATCGAGTCTGCTGCTCCATTCCATCATGGCTATACCCGGATCCCACTCAACCCCATACACCAGCTTTCTCACCATATCCCTTGGTGCCCTGACCGATCAGGACCCTATCAACTTCTGCCTTAAATCTACCGAAAGACTTGGCCTCCACCACAGTCTATGGCAGAGCATTCCACAGATTCACTACTCCCTGGCTAAAAAAATTCCTCCTTACCTCTGTTCTTATGCAAGACTCCCAGAAGTTTAATGTACAGTTGAGTCTGGTAAAGAAGGCAAATGCAATGCTGGCATTTATTTCAAAGGGAATAGAATATAAAAGCAAGGAGATAATGCTGAGACTTTATAAGACAGTTGTAGGCAGAGTATTGTCAACAGTTTTGGGCCCCGTATCTCAGAAAGGTTGTGTTGTCATTGGAGAGAGTCCAGAGGAGGTTCATGAGGATGATTCCAGGAAGATATGAGGAGTGTTTGGCAGCTTTGGGCCTGTACTCACTGGTATTTACAAGAATGGGGGGGGGGGGTGTAGGATTTCATGGAAACATAGAAAATCTATAGCACAATACAGGCCCTTCGGCCCACAAAGTTGTGCCGAACATGTCCCTACCTCAAAAATTACTAGGCTCACCTATAGCCCTCTATTTTTCTAAGCTCCATGTACCTATCCAAAAGTCTCTTAAAAGACCCTATCGTATCTGCCTCCACCACCGTTGAAAGCTGCTGAATGTTGAAAGAACTAGACAGGGTGGATGTGGAGAGATTGTTTCCTATGGTGGGGGTATCCAGAACTAGAGGAAACAGCCTCAAAATTGAGGGGCGACATTTCAGAATGGAATTTTTTCAGCCAGAGTAGTGGATCTGTGGAATGCTCTGCTGCAGACTGCGACAGAGGCCAAGTCCATGGGTATATTTAAGACAGAAGTTGATCAATTCCTAACAAGTCAGGGCATCAAAGGATATGGCAAGAAGGCAAGGGTATTGGATTAAGTGGGTACTGGGATCGACCATGATGGAATGGCAGAGCCAACTCAATGGGCTGAATGGCCTAATTCTGTTTCTGTGCATTATGGTCTAACAAAGTAGAGCTAAAATTACAGAATGCATAAATCTTCTGCGTTGATGCTTAAAATAGGAAATGGAAGCAACTTCTGTCACAGGGCTCAATCTTCGGAATTCTCTGGTGGTGACCAGATTATTGGATGTTTTTATGGTGGAGGTAGATAAATATTTCAAAGATTGAGGATTTGAGGGATGTTGTGAATTGAGGCCAGCATAAACCAACCATGATCAGTGGGGCAGGCAAGTGGCCTACACCTCTCTAAAGACTAACTGTATAATGTCCATTATAGAGCTGGTAACTTAAAGTCAGCAGGACAAACTAATTAAGAAACTTAATGCTTTTGGAATAATTCCACAGATTGGGAGAGAGCATTATAATTAACAAATGATTCATTGGCCTTGGACAAAGTCTGCTGAAGGTCCCGAGCAGTGGGTTTGGAACAATGGTACACCTCCCTCACAGCCCCAGTGCGGGCACTGACAGAGCCTTCACAGTCTGGGCTGCTGCATCAGTGACAGTTCATCTTCCCTGCATTACATATAATCATGCTTTGCACTAATGTGTGAGGCTCTACCCCCCTGCACTAGAGGGAGCACTGGGTATTCCTGCAGCTCCTTTCTCTCGCTGTTCAATTGTGAATGGAAGGAAGCTGTTGGAATTTGTGTAAGAGGCCAAGTGACACATGGTGGATATAGTCATTGAGATCAGGAAACACTGCCCTCGTGTAGTGCATGAGATCAAGGTGCTAAGACTGTCACGTTGAAAGGATATGACAGGACAGTAGTCTCAATGATTCACAAAGCAAGATGTCAGAAGGAGCTGAGGTGTCTGTTCAGTCTGCTACACTGTGGACAGGGCATGTTCTGGAAGAGCTGACAAAGCTGCTGCTCCTGAGCTCTGTTAAGCGTTTCACGTCTCCTCACTTTGCAGGCATGAAGCCACAGTGACGAAGGCAGACAGAGTGGTTCTGCCTGCCCTGAAACAGACGGTGGGGAACCGAGTCACAGAGCGACAGCGAAGGCTGCAGGCTGTACGGAAGAGCCACTGTCGCAAAGTCCTTCTGTAGAGCTGGCACTCACCGATTTATATCTCAGCACGGCCAATGATCTGTCAGTGGATTGGCTGTGTGGCTTTTATTCCATAGGGATTCTGCTTTACTATGCATTAAAACATTTCTTAAACTACATCTGCACCCACCTCCTGTGTGCTAGTGCTGACAAGGAACATACAGCCTACCTCACATCAAATCCCATCTCAGCCTACCCCCATATCCCATGTACTGTGTTAGTGCTAATGTGCAGCATACAGTCAGCTCCAGTAAACAGGGCAATAGGCAATGGCACTGGCCTTACTGGCTGCTTAGAAACAGGCCCTTCGACCCACAAAGCTGCGCCGAACATGTCCCTACCTTAGAAGTCTGGCGACTCAGATCCAACCAGATCTGAGCAAACAGTAAAATAATAGACCATTAAGACATAGGAGCAAAATTAGGTCATATGGCCCATTGAGTCTTCTCTGCCATTCAGTCATGGCTGATCCTTTTTTTTAATCTCCTCCTCAACTTTAGGTCCTGGCTTCTCCCCATAACCTTGATGCCATATCCAATCAAGAACCTATCAATCTCTGATTTAAATACACCCAACGACCTGGCTTCCACCACTGCACGTGGCAACAAATTCCACAAATTCACCACCCTCTGGCTAAAGAAATTTCTCCACATCTCTGTTTTGAAAGGGTGCCCCTCTATCCTGAGGCTGTGCCCTCTTGCCCTAGACTCCCCCCCCCCCCCCCCATTGGAAACATCCTTTCCACATCTACCCTGTCTAGGCCTTTCAACACTTGATAGGTTTCAATGAGATTCCCCCTCATACTTCTGAATTCCAGCAAGTATAGACCTAGAGACATAAAACATTCCTCATATGATAACCCTTTCATTCCTGGATTCATCCTTGTGAACCTCCTCTGAACCCTCTCCATTGCCAGCACATCTTTTCTAAGATAAAGAGCCCAAAACTGCTCACAGTACTCAAGGTGAGGCCTCACCAGTGCCTTATAAAGCCTCAACATCACATCGTTGCTCTTGTATTCCAGACCTCTTTAAATGGATGATAACATTGCATTTTCCTTCCTCACCACCAACTCAACCTTCAGGGTGTTCTGCACAAGGACTCCCAAGTCCTTTTTCATCTCAGATTTTTGGATTTTTTTCCCCATTTAGAAAACAGTCTGCATACCTACTTCTACTACCAAAGTGCATGACCATGCATTTCCCACCATTGTAATTCATTGCCCACTCTCCTACTCTGTCTAAGTCCTTCTGCATCCTACCTGTTTCCTCAACACTACCTGCCCCACCACCAATCTTCGTATCATCTGTAAATTTGGCAACAAAGCCATCTATTCCATCATCTAAATCATTTATATACAGCATAAAAAGAAGCGGTCCCAACACTGACCCCTGCAGAACACCGCTAGTCACTGGCAGCCAACCAGAAAAGGATCCTTTTATTCTCATTCACTGCCTCCTACCAATCAACCAATGCTCTGACCATGTTAGTAACTTTCCCGTTATACCATGGGCTCTTAACTTGGTAAGCAGCCTCACGTGTGGCACCTCGTCAAAGGCCTTCTGAAAGTCCAAACATGGTCTATAATTTCCTTTCTGCTGCCTTCCTCCTTTCTGAAAGAATGGAGTGATATTTGTGATTTTCCAGTCCTCTGGCACCATGTCAGAGTCCAATGATTTTTGAAAGATCAATTCTAATGTCACCACAATCTCTAATGCTAACTCTTTCAAAACCCTGGGGTGCAGTTCCTCTGGTCCAGGTGACTTATGTACCTTTAGGTCTTTTAGCTTTTTGAGCAACTTCTCTCTTGTAACAGTAATTGCACCCACTTCTCTTCCTTCGCACACCACATCAGGCATACTGCTAGTGTCTTCCACAGTGAAAGATACTCATTTAGTTCATCAGCAATCTCCTTGTCCCCCGTTATTATTTCTCCTGCCTCATTTTCTAGTGGTCCTATATCCACTCTCATTTCTCGTTTTTTTACATACTTGAAAAAACTTTTACTATCCACTTTGATATTATTTGCAAGATTACTTTCATGTTTCATCTTTTCCCTTCTAATGATATTTTAGTGGCTCCCTGTAAGTGTTTAAAAACATCCCAGTCCTCTATCTTCCCACTACTTTTTGCTTTGTTGTATGCCCTCTCTTTTTGCTTTTACAATGGCTGTGACTTCCCTTGTCAGCCACGGTTGTACTATTTTGCCATTTGAGTATTTCTTCATTTTTGGAATACACATGTCCTGCACCTTCCTCATTTTCCCCAGAAACGCACACCATTGCTGCTCTGCTGACATCCCTGCAGCTCCAGTGATCATAACGTCATTAGTTTTCTACTTGATCATGGATAAAGATAGATCTGGTCCTTGGGTTGAGGTTCTAAACTGGAAAAAGGCCAAATTTGAAGAAATGAGAAAGGATCTAAAAAGCGTAGATTGGGACAGGTTGTTCTCTGGCAAGGATGTGATTGGTAAGTGGGAGACCTTCAAAGCAGAAATTTTGAGAGTGCAGAGTTTGTATGTTCCTGTCAGGATTAAAGGCAAAGTGAATAAGAATAAGGATCCTTGGTTCTCAAGGGATATTGGAACTCTAATAAAGAAGCAAGAGATGTATAACATGTCTAGGCAACAGGGAGGAAATAAGATGCTTGAGGAGTATAAAAAGAGTAAGAAAATACTTAAGAAAGAAATCAGGAGGGCTAAAAGAAGACATGAGGTTGCTTTGGCAGTCAGGGTGAAGGATAATCCTAAGAGCTTCTACAGGTATGTTAAGAGCAAAAGGATAGTGAGGGATAAAATTGGTCCTCTTGAAGATCAGAGTGGTCGACTACGTATGGAACCAAAAGAAATGGGAGTGATATTAAATGTTTTTTTTGCATCTGTATTTACTAAGGAAACTGGAACGGAGTCTATGGAAACAAGGCAAACAAGTAGGGATGTCATGGAACTTATACAGATTAAAGAGGAGGAGGTGCTTGCTGTCTTGAGGCAAATCAGAGTAGATAAATCCCCAGGACCTGACAGGGTATTCCCTCGGACCTTGAAGGAGACTAGTGTTGAAATTGCAGGGGCCCTGGCAGAAATAGTTAAAATGTCGATATCCACGGGTCAGGTGCTGGAGGATTGGAGGATAGCTCATGTAGTTCCGTTGTTTAAAAAAGGCTCAAAAAGTAAGCCGGGAAATTAAAGGCCAGTAAGTTTGACATCGGTAGTAGGTAAATTATTGGAAGGAATACTAAGAGATAGGATGTACAAGTATTTGAATAGACAGGGACTTATTAGAAAAAGTCATCATGGATTTGTGTGAGGTAGGTCATGTTTAACCAATCTATTAGAGCTTTTCAAGGAAGTTACCAGGAAAGTGGATGAAGGGAAGGCAGTGGATGTTGTATACATGGACTTCAGTAAGGCCTTTGACAAGGTCCCACATGGGAGGTTAGTTAGGAAGATTCAGTCGCAAGGTATACATGGAGAGGTAGTAAATTGGATTAGACATTGGCTCAATGGAAGAAGCCAGGGAGTGATAGTGGAGGATTGCTACTCTGAGTGGAGGCCTGTGACTAGTGGTGTGCCACAGGAATCAGTGCCGGGTCCATTGTTATTTGTCATCTATATCGATGATCTGGATGATAATGTGGTAAATTGGATCAGCAAATTTGCTGATGATACAAAGACTGGAGGTGTAGTGGACAGTGAGGAAGGTTTTCAAAGCTTGCAGAGGGATTTGGACCAGTTGGAGGAATGGGCTGAAAAATGGCAGATGAAGTTTAATGTGGACAAGTGTGAGGTATTGCACTTCGGAAGGTCAAACCAAGGTAGAACATACAAGGTAAATGGTAGGACACTGAGGAGTGCAGTAGAACAGAGGGATCTGGGAGTACAGATACATAATTCCCTAAAAGTGGCGTCACAAGCAGATAGGGTAGTAAAGAGAGCTTTTGGTACATTGGCCTTTATAAATCAAAATATTGAGTATAAAAGTTGGAATGTAACGGTGAGGTTGTATAAGACATTGGTGAGACCGAATTTGGAGTATTGTGTGCAGTTTAGGTCACCTAATTAGAAGGATATTAATAAGGTTGAAAGAGTGCAGAGAAGGTTTACAAGGATGTTGCTGGGACTTGAGAAACTGAATTACAGAGAAAGGTTGAATAGGTTAGGACTTTATTCCCTGAAGCGTAGGAGAATGAGGGGTGATTTGATAGAGATGTATAAAATTATGATGGGTATAGATAGAGTGAATGCAAGCAGGCTTTTTCCACTGAGGTCAGGGGAGGAAAAAAAAGAGGTCATGGGTTAAGGGTGAAAAGTTTAAAAGAAACATTGGGGGGGGGCTTCTTCACGCAGAGAGTGTTGGGAGTGTGGAATGAGCTGCCAGATGAAGTGGTAAATGCGGGCTCACTTGTAACATTTAAGAAAAACTTGGACAGGTACATGGATGAGAGGGGTTTGGAGGGATATGGTCAGTAGGACTAGGCAGAAAAATGGTTCAGCACAGCCAAGAAGGGCCAAAAGGCCTGTTTCTGTGTTGTAATGTTCTACGGTAACTCTTCTCTTATTCCACTGTAATTTCCCTTGCTCCACTGAAATACTGCTACATCAGACTTTACTTTCTCCCTATCAAATTTCAGATTGTGATCACTGGGTCCAAAGGGTTCTGTTACCTTCAGCTCCCTAATTGCCTCTGGTTCATTACATAACACCCAATCCAGTATAGCTGATCCCCTAGTAGACTCAATGACAAACTGCTCTAAAAAGACATCTCTTAGGCTTTCAACAAACTTACTCTTGAGAACCATCACCAACCTAATTTTCCCAATCGACCTGAATGTTGAAATCTCCCATGATTACCATAACATTGCCCTTTGACTCGCCATTTCTATTTCGTGTTGTAACCTGTGGTCCACCTCCCAGCTACTGTTGGGAGGCCATCAACGTCCTTTACCCTCGCAGTTTCTTAACTCAACCCACGAGGATTCAACATCTTCCGATCCTATGTCACATCTTTCTCCTGATTTGATGGCATTCTTTACCAGCAGAGCCACACCACCCCCTCTGTCTACCTTCCTATCCCTCCAATACAACGTGTAACCTTGGACATTCAGCTCCCAACTCCAACCATCCTTCAGCCATGATTCAGTGATGGCCACAACATCATACCTGACAATCCGTAATGGTGCAACAAGATCATCCACCTTATTTCTTATACCATGTGCATTTAGATACAACACCTTGAGTACTGTATTTGCTATCGTTTCCGATTCTGCATCCCTAATGATTTGATACTCAGCCTGTTGGCTGCAACTAAATCCCATCACCTGCCTGCCCTTCCTGACAGTCTGACTGCACGCTATCTTTTCTTTTCACCACCTGTCCTATTCTGGGTCCCTTCACTCTGGTTCCCACCCCCTGCCAAGCTTTTCCTTCCTATGTCATTGGTACCAATATGTACCAAGACAGCTGGCAGCTCTCCCTCCCCATCCCCCTCCCTCTCCATGTTGTGGATGCGATCTGAGACATCCTTCACCCTGGCACCTGGGAGGCTCCCTTCTTTCCCTTTCCCTTCTGCACTATGACCCATGCTCAGTGCCTGTAACCCGGTCACCGTGGCATTCTCCCAGGTGGTCATCCCCCACAACAGATTCCGAAGTGGTATACTTGTTATTGAGGGGAATGGCCACTGGGGGGCTCTGCTCTCACTGCCTATCTCCATTTCTCACCCAGCTACTCGCTTCCTGCAGCTTCGGAGTGACTACTTCACGGTGACTCCGATTAATCATCTCCTCACTCTCCCGTACAAGCCGAAGGTCATCCAGCTGTTGCTCCAGATCCCTAACACGGTCTTCAAGGAGCTGCAGCCGGATGCACTTCATGCAGATGTAGTTCCCCAACATCCGGCATGAACAGCACACCACAGCCTTTCAAATGGTACAGTAAGAGAGGGGAAAAAGCAAAAGGGAAACCTCAACAGATGCTTTACACAGAGCCAATGCGTCTTCCAAACCAAAGTCTGGCCTACTCATCCCTTCTGTTCGTACAGCTCTGATAGGCCACGTACGATGATCAACCATTCTCGAGGCTCCCTGTGAGGCTACCTCTTGGTAGAGCTGTTAACACTGCTGATAGGCCACGTACAATGCTGTTATGCATGTCAATATACCACACATAAAGAACGTAGTTCCTGTCCCCATTGTGTGGGGTTAATTACAGGGATTTGATGAATTATGCTTGGTTAATTATAGGGATCATGTCTTTATTGTGTGGGTTAATAACTGGGATCGAACCCTGTTTGTGTGAGTTTAATTAGGTTAGTGTCCCATCGTTTTGGGTTATTTACAGGAACTGTGCCCCCATTGTGTTGGGTTAATTGCAGGGTTAGTATCTCCCTTCTGTCTGGTAATTACAGCAATTTTGTCCTCGTTCAGTGCGGTAGGTATGGGACCATGTCCCCATTTTGTTGTTAATTACACTGAATCCCTGTAGGCAACATCAGCAGCTCTGGCTCATCATTCCCTCAAAAATAAACTCAGTAAGTTCCATGACTTTGCCGGTGCAGAACTTGCAGAAACATTTTCAACGGGCTTGTACTGTGTAGGTGCCAGTGGATTGTACTTTACAGAATATTGTCTTGTAGGTTAAGAATAAACCAGGAAATTAGAGGCCAGCAAGCCTGACACTTGCAGTGAGAAAGTTATTGTAAGGAACCAAATGTATATGTACTTGAACAGATGGGATTAGTCAACATGTCTTTGTGCGTGGCAAATGGTGTGTAACCAACCTTCACTTTTGAGGAAGTTAGGAGGAAAGCTGGTGAAGGCACGGCAGTGGATGCTGTCTACATGGACTTTAACAAGGCTCCGCAAGGAGGGCACATCAACAAGGTTGAGTCAGTTAGTATTCAAAACGAAGTAGTACATTGGATTGGACACTGGCTTCTGTGACTCGTCATCTGCTACAGGAATTGGTGCTGGGTCTGTTGTTGTTTGTCATCTATACTAATGTGGTAGACTGGATCAGCAAATCTGTGAATACTGGAAAAATTGGAGCTGTAGTGGATAGCAAGGAAGTCTATCAAAGCTTCCAGCAGGTTCTGGATCAGCTAGAGAAACGGTCTGATAAAACGCAGGTGGGATTTAAATGTGGACAAGCGTCTGCACTTTGGGAGGACCAACCAGGATCAGTCTTAAAGGGTGAATGGGGAGTGCAGGTTAGACTTCCGTGAAAGTACCACCACAAGTAGGTAGGGTCATAAAGAAAGCTGATGGCTCATTGACCTTCTTAAGTTAATGTTTTCAGTGCATGTTGTAATTGTATAAGGCATTGATGAGACCCAATTTGGAGTATTGTGTTCAGTTCTGATCATTTACCTACAGGAAAGATTTAACTAAGATTGAAAAAGTACTGAGAAAATTTGCAAGGATATTGCTGAGACTTGTGAAAGGTGAAATGCTTAAGGAAAGATCTTCACTCGGGGAGGGGAATGGTGAGTGTGGAACGAGCTGCCAGTGCAAGTGATTGGTACAGGTTTGGTTTCACCATTTGAGAAATTTGGCTGGGAGGGTCGATGGATTTAGGGAGCTCACAAGGTTGGTAACAATCCTCTCCAGCAGCTTCCCCGCAAAATGGTAGGACCTGAGCCGCACCCACTGAAGCCAGGCTGTAGCTGACCCCCCCCCCCCCCCCCCCACCCTGCATCAATCATGCAGGAGTTTCCTCATTACCTTCTGCTCAATGTGGCAAGGGATCCCAACATTCATATCTCATCCATTTCACCACCATTACAAACCTGTTTGTCCAGGGTACTCCACATTTAAACAGGACTTTTTTTATTTAATTAAAAACACCACAGGCTGCTGTAGGGAACCCCTTGGAGCTAAGCAACAGCATTGTGGGGAGGAAGACAGTGTCCTGAGGCAGCAACAGCCCTGCTTTCACTAGTTTGCAGTAGACAGGTCAGTAACATCATACGGGAACTAGTGAAGAGCAGATACACACACCTGTCCAGGAGGAACTCAGCCGGTCAGGCAGAATCGAGGAGGGGAGTAAATAGTTAATGGTTGGGACAGAGACCCTTCATCAAAACTAATGAAGGTCTCTGATAAATGTCTCTTGGATCAAAACATTGACTGTTTATTCCCCTTCATGGATGCTGCTTGACTTGAAGAGTCCCTGGAGCATAATGTGTGTGTTGCCCAAGATTAACAGTATCTGGCAGAATCTCATTTCAAAGTGTCAGAGGGAGACAGAGTTCTGTGGGTAGCTGGATTTAAAGGGGTGAGCCATCAGGGAGATGGAGTGAGCCCAGGATACAGAGGTAGCCAGGGTCCGTGTAGCAGCAGAACAGTAAATCTGCCTGAAGCTGTAGCCTGGTATAATTCAGGTACAGGGACTGTAGGCCCCCAACCTGATGGCACGAATATCAGTTTCTCCTTCCAGTTAAGGTTCCTCCCCTCCCCTATCTGCTACTCTTAAACTCATCTCTTCCTCCTCCTCCCCTCATCCTTCCCTTTCTCCTGTGGTCCACTCTGCTCCTTCCTCTCCAGCCCTTTACCTTTGCTACGCACCTGGCTTCACCCATCACCATCTAGCTATCCTTCAACCCCCCTTTCCCAGTCCTGAAGGGTCTCCACCTGAAACTTCAACTCTTCGTTCATTTCAGTGAGTTCCTGCAGCTATTTGTGTGAGTTGCACTCTCTCTCAAGCTGGTGAACCAGTGCAGCTTTCAGGCTCGTCTCAGACGGACTCTGCGCTTGGAAAGACCTCATTTCCCCAGGGATTGCCAGCGCGATAAACACTGCTCCCTTCAGAACTCCAGCAACCCCTGGATCAATCAATCCTAACTTCAAATGTTGTGATTACATGGTTAACCCACTGTTATGAGACAGGGATTGTTGCGAATGTGAGCCAGTATAACTAGACAGGCCAAATGGCCTGAAAGGCAGTACCTCACTCTCATTATGCTTGCTCCCAGCTCTGCTTCCATCCTGACTCACTGAACAAAAAACAAGAGAATTCATGCTGTGACACACGGCACAGCCGCGAGCTGCATTCCTTCAGCACAGTGTCTGTGCTGTGTAGCAGGAACTGGCAAGCAAGGCTGGGTTTGAGTGGAGGCAAAGCCAAAAACCAATTGCTGGATGGGGAGGAAATTCAAATGCAGATGCTCCATTTGAATACAACAATCAGTAAACTTCCTGTGTTTTTGGTCCAGAACTTTACAAGTTATATTGTATTGAACATTAAAATTATGATAGAACATGGTCACAAACACACCATTGTAAAAATAAATAGCTCTCTCGACATTTACAGCAGTAAGGACTTTTCAAAAATGATTTAGAAAACCTTGGCTTTGATCCTGAATTTGCCTCCAGTGCACTGGCGAGGAAATGCTGGGTGCTCACTGCTGGTGGGGCTTCGCTGGGACTGAGCACAGAGCCCAGACCATGCCGTAGAGAAACCAGAGAGTCAGGATGAGGATGACAGAGGTCAGAGGGTGCAGACGGAGGGTGGCACCAATGACCATGCAGAGGAAGAGCGAGAAGAGCGTTCGGTAACTGGCCAGGAAACGCAGGCTCAGACGTGGCTGACGAGGCCTAGGTCTCTGAAGACTGTGCTGTGTTACCGGAGCGGACCTCAAGCTCTGGGTCCGGTCAGGGCTGGTCAGGTAATAACGGGCAACCTTTCCCAGAACACCTTCCTGCTGACACAGGCTCTCCATCTCAGCGGAAAACTGCAAGACAGGTCAGAGACATCAGTTGTAAGATGGTGCTCAGACAGCAAGGTTTTGCTGAGACACTGAACAACCACCTCCCTCAAAACGATAGGAGGATGAAAGCTATACACTCCAACTGCCCCCCGCCAAGAAAGAGAACCCTTCATCGCTTCACTCAGTCCAGTGAGCCCTTCCCTGTAAGCACAAACCCTCCACAACTGCTGCATGAATTAACTGACATGCAGCCCCAGAGCCCTTGCTGTGATCACTCACTGGAGTTACACACATCTCTCGCAATGCCAACATCAGCACAAGTGGTGGATGCAATTTCATTTCAAAGTTTGGACAGCTACGTGGATGGAAGGGGTACGGGGGACGACAGTTCAGACGGGGGTACGGGGGACTGTAGTTGAGACGCGGGGGGTACGGGGGATGATAGTTCAGATACAAGTCAATGGGACGAGACAATTTAAATGGTTCGGCACAGACCAAAACATCTGTTTTTGTGCAAACACGAGGAAGTCTGCAGATGCTGGAAATTCAAAGAGTGATTGTGAGGAAGGGGAGGAGGGGCATTAACAGAAGTTAGAGGTTACCCAGACGGAATATCAGGTGTTGTTCCTCCAACCTGAGTGTTTTTTTGTTCTCTCTCTGCCCGTTCTCCATCTCCCTCTGGTGCCCCCCCCCCCTTTCTTTCTCCCTAGGCCTCCCATGCCATGATCCTTTCCCTTCTCCAGCTCTGTGTCACTTTCGCCAATCACCTTTCCAGCTCTTAGCTTCATCCCACCCCCTCCGGTCTTCTCCTATCATTTTGCATTTTCCCCTCCCTCTCCTACTTGCAAATCTTACTATCTTTCCTTTTGGTTGGTCCTGACCAAGGGTCTCGGCCCGAAACTTCGACTGTGCTTCTCCCTATAGATGCTGCCTGGCCTGCTGCGTTCCACCAGCATTTTGTGTGTGTTGCCTGTTTCTGTGCTGTCATTTTCGATGACCATGAATGCCATGTTCACTTTTAAGTGCTCTATCTGTTCTCATATTTCCTTTTAGTTAATACTGACATTTAATTTCCCTTTCAAGTTTCAATCATCCTCATACCTACTCACAGCCTTTGCAGCTTTGTGAGCCTTTTCTTTCCAACACCAGCCACTTTACTCAGCCGTGCATGGATAACACATTCCAGGGAGCGGAGGGAAATTACGTTGGGAACTGCGCTTTTAAAAAAACCGGTACCAGCCTATTGTCAGATCTGCATGGCGGTAACCCAAGTTCCTAATCTGATCACTTGCCCAAGAAAATCTAATTTCAGACTTGCCTGTCTCCCAAAGCAAATACTGAATGTGACACTTGCCCACCTTTACTACAGACTTATTGATTAATCTTACCTTGTTACACAATATGCAGATGTGTCTCTGCTGAAGTCATGAAGTTTGGACATTTTTGGACACCATCCAGGGATGGTGGTGTGGTTGCTACAGCACAAGAGACCCCAGTTCAGCCCTAACTTCCAGCACTGCCCGTACTGTCTGCATGGCCATCCTGGGCTCGGCTGGATTTCCTCTCCCACAGCTGGACGTGCACGTTATTCCAGTGTGTGGGTGAGTGGTGAAGTCTGGTGAGCATGGCGGGAGAAGGAATCGGATTAGTGCAAAGGTTATGGGGCGAAGCCAGGAGAATGAGCTTCAGAGGGATAATAACCACAATGGAAGGGCAGAGCAGATGTGACGGGCCGAGTAGTCTTATTCTGCTCCCATGTCTTACGGATTGAGTTCAAGAGTCATGAAGTGACACTGCAGCTGAGTTTGTCTTCAGTTCTGGTCGCCTCATTTTAGAAAGGACATAGAAGCTTTCGAGAGGGTGTAGAGGAGATTTACCTGGGTGGTGCCTGGTTTAGGAAGCATGTCTTATAAGGATAGACTGAGCAAGCTAGGGCTTTTCTCTTTGGAGAGAAGGTTGAAAAGTGACTTGATGGAGGTGTGGGGAAAGGATAGGGAGATGTCAAAGGCAGTGTTTGTTTTTCATTTAAATACAGACAATGATAGGGGTTTAAGTGAACTACACTAGATGAGACTACAAAACGTTTCCATGCAAAGAGATCCAGAAGTCATAGTGCATCTTAGTAATTGGCAAGGGCAATAAACACTGCCCACAAGGTGTACAAGTTACAAGAGAGAGCACGTTCTCTGGCAGTAAACAAGGCACTGAAGGAAATCAGCAGGTTGAGCAGCTCTGGACCCCTCCTCTCCAGTCCTGGTCCAAAACATTTTGCTCAGCCTGACCTGCTGAGTCACTCCAGATTCCAGCATCTTGAGGCAGGCATTCAGTGACTGAAGTGGGTCGTCCCCACGATGGGTATCAGTCCAAACATCAGCTGGCCTTTCCTTCTCCAAGAGAGTCAAAGACCTGGTGTGGGTTTACATAGAAAACAGGTGCAGGAGTAGGCCATTCGGCCCTTTGAGCCTGCACCGCCATTCAGTATGATCATGGCTGATCATCCAACTCAGAACCCTGTACCTGCTTTCTCTCCATACCGCCTGATCCCTTTAGCCACATGAGCCATATCTAACTTCCTGTGAAATATAGCCAATGAACTGTGGCAGAGAATTCCACAGATTCACCACTCTCTGTGTGAAGAAGTTTTTCCTCATCTCGGTCCTAAAAGGCTTTCCCTTTATCCTTAAACTGTGACCCCTCGTTCTGGACTTCCCCAACATCGGAAACAATCTTCCTGCATCTAACCTGTCCAATCCCTTTAGAATTTTATACGTTTCAATAAGATCCCCCCTCAATCTTCTAAATTCCAGTGAGTATAAGCCTAGTCGATCCAGTCTTTCTTCATATGAAAGTCCTGCCATCCCAGGAATCAATCTGGTGAACCTTCTTTGTACTCCCTCTATGGCAAGAATGTCTTTCCTCAGATTAGGGGACCAAAACTGCACACAGTATTCTCGGTGTGGTCTCACCAAGGCCTTGTACAACTGCAGCAGAACCTCCCAGTTCCTGTACTCAAATCCTTTTGCTATGAATGCCAACATACTATTTGCCTTTTTCACCGCCTGCTGTACCTGCATGCCCACCTTCAATGACTGGTGTACAATGACACCCAGGTCTCGTTGCATCTCCCCTTTTCCTAATCGGCCACCATTCAGATAATAATCTGTTTTCCTGTTCTTGCAACCAAAGTGGATAACCTCACATTTATCCACATTAAATTGCATCTGCCATGAATTTGCCCACTCACCTAACCTATCCAAGTCACCCTGCATCCTCTTAGCATCACCCAGAGCAAGAACTCCAGTGGCAGAGAGAAAATCCCCGATGCCCCAGAACAACCTGGAGAAGAACACCAGACCCAGAGACTCACCCGCTGGTTAACGGCACACGACAGTCGGTACAGCAGCCGCACTAACACTCTGCTCTCGTAGCTGCGGATCGGCTGGAGCTCGGGATCACCCTGGTATTCCACGGTAAACCTTCGGAGACCATTTATGATCTGCAAATATTAACAGTTTGATGGATCTATCTGCCATGGGCTGAGCAAGCCCTGCAACGGTCGGAGCAACCGACGGTTTTCACCCACGTCCGGGACAAGCCGCGTCCCTCTAGCTTGCACACTGCTGGGAGTCCGGGATGGGACTCCATTCCCCTCTCTCACCCTGAGGCACCTGGCCTTCCTTCTGCGGGGGGAAGAGTTCACAAGCACCAAGCTAGTGAACTATACTGACAGTCTGCCCCGGGGGCAGGGTCCTGGGTCTTCCTGCACGGAAGGGAACGAGGATTAGCCATCGTCTGAATTTTACCCTTCCCCCCACTCTCTGCCCTAGCCACAGCCCAGACCAGGATCACACTTGGGGGTGTGGGGGCATGCCAGGGAGAAGGTCCCCTCTCACAGGCACTGGAGACCAGAACTGCTGGGGCAAACTATCTGTCACAACTGACGGCCCAATTCTGCTCCTTTGTCTTATTCCATCAGCATCACTCACACACTCTCACACAACGCCAGAGTCACACTGGACTCTTCAGTAAGAGGAGAATCCTGAAGAGCCTCCCCACCTAATGCTTACGGAAATATTTCCCCAGATAGCTGTCCGCATCAGGGGCTGCTCTACACGTACCTGGTAGCGTCCAAGCTGGGTCAGCATCAGCCTGTCCTCTCCCTGGATGCAGTCGGGTAGCTGGTGCTTCCCATTCTCGTCGCTGCCCATTCCCATATTCAGTGCCGGTGGTGCCAGCTGAGGGGTACTGATCTGTACAGGCCAGACAGGGCTTCATTAGGCAGGGTTTTGCCCAGTCAACATCATCAGAACATCAGCTACTTCACTAGAGATTTCCAGCACTCTACTGCTGTGGCGGGGAAGAACTAGCACTGGGGTTATTTCTTCAGCGGTTTGATCGGGGCACGACTGCGCAAGCGCGTGGACGTCAGTCAGTCGGAACAGCGCCAAGAGTTTAAAAGGAGACAGCTTTATAGAGCGGGTGTCAGAGGAGAGGGAGACAGAGTAGGAGGGCTTTGGCTCAATGGGGCTTCGGTGATAATGAGTCAAAGCAAGGTAGGTTATCTGTTTAGAATACGGACAGAAAGTACATGTGTGAGGCTGAGGTTGTGCTCGGTGTCAGATGTGGGAGGTCCTGGAGATCCCCAGCCTCCCGGACGGCCATATCTGTGCCAGGTGCGTTGAGCTGCAGCTCCTTAGGGACAACGTTAAGGAACTGGAGATGCAGATCAACAACCTTCGTCTGGTCAGGGAGAGTGAGGAGGTGATAGAGAGGAGCTATAGGCAGATACTCACTCCAGGGCCTCGGGAGACAAGTAACTGGGTCACAGTCAGGAGAGGAAGGGCAAGAAGCAGATGCTAGAGAGTACGCCAGTGGCTGTCCCCCTTAACAATAAGTACTCCTGTTTGAGTACTGTTGGGGGAGACAGCCTACCTGGGGGAAGCAACAGTGGTCTGGTATTGGGAAATGAACCTGGTCAGCAGTCAGATCTCTCAGTGGGAGAACATTTTAGAGATAGTGATCGCAGCTCTATCTCCTTTACCATAGCATTGGAGAGAGATAGGAACAGACTAGTTAGGAAAGCTAATTGGAGTAAGGGGAAATATGAGGCTATCAGGCAGGAACTTGGAAGCATAAATTGGGAACAGATGTTCTCAGGGAAACGTACATAAGAAATGTGGTAAATGTTCAGGATATATTCCCATGGAGTTCTGCATAGGTACGTTCCAATGAGACAGGGAAAGTTTGGTAGGGTACAGGAACCTTGGTGTATAAAGGCTGTTGTGAATATTAAAAAAAAATGTGCTGGAGCTTTTGGAAAGCATCAAGTTGAATAAGTGATGAGATGTACCCCAGGCTACTGTGGGAGGCGGGGGAGGATATTGCTGAGCCTCTGGTGATGAACTTTGCATCATCAATGAGGTTCCCGAGGATTGGAGGGTTGCAGATGTTGTTCCCTTATTCAAGAAAGGGAGTAGAGATAGCCCAGGAAATTATAGACCACTGAGTCTTACTTCAGTGGTTGGTAAGTTGATGGAGAAGATCCTGAGAGGCAGGATTTATGAACATTCGGATAAATATAATATGATTAGGAGTAGTCAGCATGGCTTTGTCAAGGGCAGGTCGTGCCTTATGAGCCTGATTGAATTTGTTGAGGATGTGAATAAACACATTGATGAAGGAAGAGCAGTCGATGTAGTGTATATGGATTTCAGCAAGGCATTTGACAAGGTACCCCATGCAAGGCTTATTGAGAAAGTAAGGAGGCATGGGATCCAAGGGGACATTGCTTTGTGGATCCAGAACTGGCTTGCCCACAGAAGGCAAAGGTTGTAGACAGGTCATATTCTGCATGGAGGTCGGTGACCAGTGGGGTGCCTCAGGGATCTGTTCTGGGACCCTTACTCTTTGTGATTTTTATAAATGACCTGGATGAGCAAGTGGAGGGATGGGTTAGTAAGTTTGCTGATGACACAAAGGTTGGAGGTGTTGTGGATAGTGTGGAGGGCTGTCAGAGGTTACAGTGGGGCATTGATAGAATGCAAAAATGGGCTGAGAAGTGGCAGATGTAGTTCAACCCAGATAAGTGTGAAGTGGTTCATTTTGGTAGGTCAAATATGATGGCAGAATATAGTATTAATGTTAAGATTCTTGGCAGTGTGGAGGTTCAGAGGGATCTTGGGGTTCAAGTCCATAGGATACTCAAAGCAGCTGCACAGGTTGACTGTGTGGTTAAGAAGGTGTACTTCATCAATCGTGGAATTGAATTTAGGATCTGAGAGGTAATGTTGCAGCTATATAGGACCCGGGTCAGACCCCACTTGGAGTACTGTGCTCAGTCCTGGTCACCTCACTACAGGAAGGACGTGGAAACCATAGAAAGGGTGCAGAGGACAGTTGGGAGGCACAAAATGGGATGTTACCGGCCAGTGTGTATTTTTACTAAAGTTAAAGATGGCTAGCACGATGGCAGCAGCTGCAGCATTTTTTGCAGGACGGTATGTTGTGCACGCTATGAGGCATGTAGAACCTGCTTTGAAAAAAAAACATTCAGAATCTGCCAAAATCAGCTATCAGTGGTTACTACAGGGGAGGATTTGAAGCCAAAATAACAAGAGCGAGGCAGCTCTTATTCTGGGAGTGAGCCCCACAGCTAACAAGGTTAAAATCCGGGAAGCAAATAAGAGGATCATGGTACTCAATCACCTAGATAAAGGTGGATCTCCTGATCTTGCATCCAAGATCAATAAAGCTAAAGATTTACTGGATTCTCAGAACAAAAAGTAATCTTGTCTGAAAGTAGTAAACTATGATACGTTTTCAAAAACAATTGTTATTGTGGTTTATTAAACCTTATGTAATCATTCAATAAATCAGATGCTCAAAAAAAATAGAAAGAAAGGAAGAAAGGGTGCAGAGGGGATTTACAAGGATGTTGCCTGGATTGGGGAGCATGCCTTATGAGAATATGTTGAGTGAATTCGGCCTTTTCTCCTTGGAGCAACAGAGGATGAGAGGTGACCTGATAGATGATGAGAGGCGTTGATCGTGTGGATAGTCAGAGGCTTTTTCCCAGGGCTGAAATGGCTAACACAAGAGGGCACAGTTTTAAGGTGCTTGGAAGTAGGTACAGAGGAGATGTCAGGGGCAAGTTTTTTTACTCAGAGAGTGGTGAGCGTGTGGAATGGGCTGCCAGCGACAGTGGTGGAGGCGGATACGATAGGGTCTTTTAAGAGACTCCTGGATGGGTACGTGGAGCTTAAAAAAATAGAGGGCTATGAGTAATCCTAAGGTAAGGACGTGTTCGACACATCTTTGTGGGATAAAAGGCCTGTGTTGTGCAGCGGGTTTTCTGTGTATCAATCTCCGAACTGGACAGTTTGGTTAGAAGGGACTATGTTTCTGGATTGCAACTGAGAAGCCAATTGGTCTGTTACAGTATTTGCAAACAATGGCAGTTCTGGTCTCCTTGCTTGAGGAAGGATATACTGTCTTTGGAGGCGGTGCAGAGGAAGTTCACTAGGTTGGTTATAGAGATGAGGGGGTTAGACTATGAGGAGAGATTGAGTTGCCTGGGACTGTACTCACTGCAATTCAGAATGAGAGAGCTTGTAGAAACATATCAAATTACGAAGCGATAGATAAGATAGAGGCAGGGAAATTTCTTCCACTGGTAGGTGAGACTAGAAATAGGGTATGCAGCCTTGAGATTCAGGGGAGAAGATGTAGGAGGCACTGCTTTTCCCAGAGAATGGTGAATCTGTGGAATACCCAATGAAGCAGTGGAGACTCCCTCAGTAAATACATTTAAGACAAGGTTGGATAGATTTTTGCATAGTTGGGGAAATAAGGGTTATGTGGGAAAGGCAGGTAGATGGAGCTGAGTTTACAGACAGATCAGCCATGATCTTATTGAATGTTGGAGCAGGCTCGACGGGCCAATGGCTGACTCCTGCTCCTGTTTCTGTCATTATCCCTCAGACTGCTTCGAGCAGCCCACCTGCAGCAGTGTCCACTGAAAGAGACTGAATCCTTGTACACAGTGGCCTTACAGAGCCCAGTAACAATGTCCGAATGAGAAGCCAGGGGAGGGGAAGTAACACTGAATACATTCTCCACAGCACACTGGCACTGTGCAAACAACAACCAACCTTGAACACCTGACACAGGTACTCCAGCGACCTTTCCAAATATTCATCCGTTTTCCGTATCTCATCCGGACCCAGGTCATCCAAATCATTGCTTCCATAAGCAGAAGTGCTGAAGTTGTAGGTGGAGAGGCCCAGCAAGGACATGAGCGAGTGGCTGGTGGAGTGCTCGGAAGTCTGGTCCGAGATGGATTTGGCGGTCTGCTTGGCCTGTGCTATCAGGTGAGCTAGCTTCATCACCTGCAGGGCAAACCACACTTCATTACCGACACGCGACATCCTACACGGAGTCTATCTACACCACCACAGCTTAGTTCAAACAGCAGACTGACTGGCTGCAGGTGTTGTCACTTTAACATTCCCCACTCCCTCTGCTCTAATCACCTCAACGCATCCCTCCAGGTCAAAAGCCTCTTTGCTTATCCACAAAGTGCACCTGCCACTAGCTCTGGCTCCCTCTGTGTCCTGGGTTTACTTGTTCCACCACCAGGCAGGGACAGCCAGCAGCTAGTTCAGTGAGGGAACTGGAGGTCAGGCTGATACAAACTCCCAAGGTGCGGACAGTGTAACTGCTTGAATAAAATGTAATAATCTGTGAAGGAAGAGAAACTGCGTCCAATTGACCACCACCTCTGAATCACCATTAGGACCAACGTGGGACCAGAAGATCAGAGTGGTGTAGGGGGTTCAGTTATAAACACGCTAAAGGCAGAAAATGCTCCGTCAGGAGGGTGCAGCGAGAAGGCAATGGATAAGAAGTTCATTGTCTATCGTTTCAAATCCCAACACCCTGACTCCTCAGCGTATGCCATACAGAATGGTTGGCTGTGAGCCCTGACAATAATACCCGGTACAGCAGGACTCACCAGGCCCCTGACTTCGGGACCAAACATTTGCTTGTAGACACAGTCCTGGCCCTCCAGGTTATACACGTGACCCTTTACACGGAAGGTGGTGTCGGCCACTGGGGAATGCCAGGTGGATACGAAGCTGCTGCCTAGGGCCGTCGAGGCATACACACGGTGCTGCCTTGGATGGTGTATGGGGTCCGGCTCCAGAAACTGACGCTCCGCTGCAAGGCAAGGAGCAGAGAGTCACTGGGGAACAGCTTGTGCCTGTTCATATGAAGCACCGACTGGATTCCATTGTCTCTGGCTCACTTACCAGGGCGTGAGTGGCAAACCAGAAACGAAACACAGCCCGAACTGGAATGGCTGACATGAGGACTTAACTTTACGGTGATTGAAGGAAAGTATATTGGAGTGGGGTGGGGGGGGTTAAGAGAGGAATGTCAGAGGCAAGATTTTTAACAATATATAAAAAAGGCAGAACTTAGGGTGCTTGGTACACCCTGCCAAGGCTGATGGTGGTGGCGGATACATTAGGGACATTTAAGCACAGGGAGTATAGAAAAGTTGAGGGCTATATGGGAGGGAAGGGTTAGACCAATTTTAGAGTAGATTTCATCATGAGCCCAAGGGCCTGTACTGTGCTATATTGTTCTGAGGGAGGACTGCACTGGCCAGGTGGACTTTAATATGATTATTTTACAGAGAAGCAGATTCCTCTTCAGGGTCCTGCAGGGAACTGATGACCGGGTAAATCTTCAGTGGCATCTATGGGGAGCTGCTGTTCACTGGCTGCAGTGTGTTCACAAGACGTGAGATGCCAGCTCTGTTTTGTGGTGGGGGTTCAGAGTCACAGTACAGTTGCAAAAGGTACTCAACATCCTGTTGGATGGAGATTCACTAAATGATCTTCAAAACCGAGACACACCAAAAATACTGCTGGAGGAACTCAGCAGGTCAGGCAGCGTCTATTGGGGTGAACAAATAACTGACGTTTAAAGCCAAGACCAGAAAGGAAGTGAGCAGAAACCAGAATAAGATCCATAAGATTTAGGAGCAGAGGTAGGTCATTTGGCCCATCAAGTCTGCTCCGCCATTTAATCATGGGCTGATCCAGTCCTGCCTTCTCCTCATACTCTTTGATGCCCTGGCTAATCAGGAACCTATCTATCTATCTCTGCCTTAAACGCACCCAGTGACTTCGCCTCCAGAGCCGCTCGATGGCGGGAGGGGAAAACCGATGTTCATGCCGTCGGGTTTTCATTTGAGATACAACACAGTAACAGGTCCTTGTAGACCACACCACCCAATTAACCTACCAACTCAGCAACAAGTATGCCCCTTTAGGGGCTGCTGAGGGAATAACCCATCAGGGCACAGCAGCAGTCATGCTGGTGGCAGGTGGCAGTGTAGCCAGATCAGAGCCTCAGCAGGGAAGGATGAAGTTAGGCAGTGCAGTGGTGGTAGGGACTGTTTAGGCAGTGACAGGAGAATCTGTGGCCTCAAAAAACCCACAAGAACGGCGTGTTGCCTCCCAGGTGCTCGGGCTCAGGATGTAGCAGAGCAGCTGCAGGAGATTGCAAAGGGAGCTGGAAAAGGCACGCAATGAGTGTAATGACACAATTGTAATGGCAGACTTCAACATGAAAGGGGATTGGGAAAATCAGGTTGGTGTGGGATGGCAAGAGAGGGTATTTGTTGAATGTCTACACAATAACTTTTTAGAGCAGCTTGTGCTTCAGCCTGTCTTAGATTGGGTGTTGTGTAATAACCCAGATCTTATGAGGGAGCTTAACATAAAGGAACCCTTAGGAACCTGTGATCATAATATGATTGAATTAACACTGCAGTTTGAGAGGGAGAAGCAAAACTCACATGTATCAGTATCACAATGGAATAAAGGGAATTCCGGAGGCATGAGAGAGGAGCTTGCCCAGGTGGGTTGGAGGAGGATACTGGTGGGGATGACGGCAGAACAGAGATGGCTGAAGTTTCTGGGAATAGTTCACAAGGTGCAGGATGGATATGTCCCACAGAAGTTCTCCAGTGGCAGCAGTAGGCAACCCATGGCTGACAAACAGTTAAGGAGGTCTGCATAAAAGCCAAGGAAAGAGCATGTAAGGTAGCAAAAGTGAGTGGAAAGTTGGATGATTGCAAAGCTTTTAAAATAAAAAAAAAGGCAACTTAAAAAAGCTATAGGAAGGGAAAAGATGAAATCTGAGGGCAAGCTGTTCAATGATATAAAGCAGGACACGAGATTTCTCAGTTATATGTAGAGTTACGGGCAGGTGAGAGTTGATATCGGACCACTGGAAAATGATGCTGGTGAGGTAGTACTGGGGGACAAAGAAATGGCCAATAAATTTAATGGATACTTTGCACTAGCAGTGTGCCAGAGGTCCGTGAGTGTCAGGGAGCAGGAGTGAGTGACACTGCCATTACAAAGACTGCTAGGTAATCGCAAAGGTCTTACGGTGGATAAGTCACCTGGGCCAGATGGACGACATCCCAGAGTCCTGAGAGAGGTTGCTGAAGAGATAACGGATGCACTTGGGTCTGCTCCAGCTGCTCACTGCCACAGTGCTAGGCAAACTGAAAGGTCTTAAGGTGGATAAGTCACCTGGGCCAGATGGACGACATCCCAGAGTCCTGAGAGAGGTTGCTGAAGAGATAACGGATGCACTTGGGTCTGCTCCAGCTGCTCACTGCCACAGTGCTAGGCAAACTGAAAGGTCTTAAGGTGGACAAGTCACCTGGACCAGATGGACGACATCCCAGAGTCCTGAGAGAGGTTGCTGAAGGATGGATTGGTTATGATTGGTCATGATCTTTCAAGAATCACTTGATTCTGGCATGGTGCCAGAGGACTGGAAAATTGCAAATGTCACTCCACTCTTTAAGAAGGGAGAGAGGCAAAAGAAAGGAAATTATAGGCCAGTTAGCCGAACCTCAGTGGCTGGGAAAGTGTTGGAGCCTATTATTAAGGATGAGGTTTCGGGATACTTAGGGACTAATGATAAAATAAGTCAAGGTCAGCATGGTTTCTGTAAAGGGAAATCTTGCTGACAAATTACTGTCAAGAGTTCTTCGAGGAAGTAACAAGCAGGGTGGACAAAGGAGAGGCAGTGGTTGTGCGAAGGTGTTTGATAAGGTGCCACACGAGGCTGCGTAACAAGATAAATCCGATGATTTTACAGGAAAGATACTGGCATGCATAGAGGAATGGCTGATGACAGGCAGGAGGCAGCAAGTGGGAATGAAAGGGTCCTTTTCCAGTTGGCTGCTGGTGACTAATGGTGTTCCTCAGGGGTCAGTGTTGGGACCACTACTTTTCACATTGTCAGTGATTTAGACAATGGAATTCATGGCTTTGTGGCAAAGTTCGCAGATAATACAAAGATAGGAGGAGGGGAGGGGTAGGTAGTGCTGAGGAAACAATATGATTGCAGAAGAACTTAAACAAATTAGAAGGCTGGGCTAAAAAATGTGGCAGAAGGAATTTGTCAGGAAATGCATGCTGATGCATTTTGGTCAAAGGATAGTGCGGAATGTCATCCAAATGGGGAGAGATTCAAACATCAGGAGGTACAGAGGGAATTGGGAGTCCTCGTGCAAGACTCCCAGAAGGTTAATGTACAGGGTGAGTCTGTGGTAAAGAAGGCAAATGCAATGTTGACATTTATTTCAAGGGGAAAGGAATATAAAATAAAGGAGATAATGCTGAGAGTTTATAAGACACCAGTCAGGCCACACTTGGAGTATTGTCAACAGTTTTGGGCCCCATATCTCAGAAAGGATGTGTTGTCATTGGAGAGAGTCCAGAGGAGGTTCACAGTGATGATTCTGGGAATGAAGGGATTAACAAATTAGGAGCATTTGGCAGCTTTGGGCCTGTACTCACTGGAATTTAATAGAATGTGAGAGGATCTCATTGAAACCGAATGAATGTTGAAAGGACTAGATAAGGTGGATGTATGTTGGGGGTATCCAGAACTAGAGGGCACAGCCTCAAAATTGAGGGGTGACCTTTTAGAACAGAGATAAGGAGGAATTTTTTTTTTTTAGCCAGAGAGTTGTGAAGCTCTGGAATGCTCTGTGGTGAAGGCCAATTCAGGGTGCATATTTAAAACGGAAGTTGATCATTTCCTGATTGGTCAGCGCTTCAAAGGATATGGTGAGAAGGCAGGTGTATGGGGTCGAGTTGGATCTGGGATTAGCATGCTGGAATGGCAGAGCAGGGCTGAATGGCCGGATTTTGCTCTTACGTTCTTGTATTTTCAAAGGGGAAGGGGGAAGATCCAGAGGTCGTAGAGCATATTGGCACCAATGACAAAGGCAGAAAACTCTGCAGTGAGTATGTAGAGTTAGGAAAGAGGCTGAAGAGAAGCACTACTAAGGTAGTAATGGGATGATAGCAGAGGTGAATGAATGAGCGGCTCAGGAGATGGTACAAGGGGCAGGGTTTCAAATTCGTGGATCATTCAAACCTTTTCTGGGGAAGGGGTGACCTGTATAAAGGGGTCAGTGTGTTTAGAGGTCAAGGAGGAGGAAGTGTTGGGCCTACGAGTATTAAGTTGGACAAGCCCCCAGGGCTTGATGGGATTTATCCCAGGTTATTAAAGGAGGCATCAGATGAGAATGCTGGACCCTTGACCAATATCTTCATGTCCTCTCCAGGCACTGGCAAGGTCCTGGAGGACTGGCAAATGGTGAATGTTGTACCTCTATTTAAGGGAACAAGGGAAAATTATGGGAACTGTAGAC
Organism: Hypanus sabinus; assembly: GCF_030144855.1. Taxonomy (NCBI): domain Eukaryota; kingdom Metazoa; phylum Chordata; class Chondrichthyes; order Myliobatiformes; family Dasyatidae; genus Hypanus; species Hypanus sabinus. The sequence goes on along the minus strand of NC_082715.1, from coordinate 158,591,026 downwards.
CAGTGAGTCTCACATCAGTTGTAGAGAAATTGCCAGAGGAAGTTTTAGGGATAGGACAGATGAGCATTTGGAAACCCAGGGAGGCTTTGTGTGGGGCAGGTCATGACTTACCAACTTGATTCGGCTTAGTGAGGTGTTTGACAAAGCCACTCATGGGAGGTTAATCGAGAAGATTAAAATGCACGGGGTCCACGGTGAACTGGCTGTTTGGATTTAGAACTGCTTTGTGCATAGAAGGCACATTCAAGCTGGAGGTCTGTAATAAATGGTGTTCAGCTGTCTGTGATGTATGTAAATGACCTGGATGAAAATATAGATGGGTTTGTAAGTTTGTGGACAATACCAAGATTGGAGTTGAGGATAATGTAGTAGACTGGCAAAGAGTAGAGTGCAACCTAGATCAATTGCAGGTATGGACAGAAAAATAACAGATGGAGCTTAACCCAGATAAACGTGAGGTGTTGCACCTCGGTAGGGCAAATGCAGGGAGACAGAATACTGTTAAGGGCAAGTCCTTTAACAGTGTTGCTGAGCAGAGAGATCTTGGGGGTGCAATTTCATTGCTCTATGAAAGTGGCTACACGGGTTGATAGGTTAAGGCTTATGGAATGCTTGCTTTTAGTAGTCGAGGCATTGAGTTCAAAAATCAAGATGTTATTTTGCAAATTTATAAAATTCTGGTTAGGCCACATCAGGAGTTCTGAATGCCCCGCTACAGAAAGGCTTTGGAGAGGGTGCTGTCACGAGAGGCTGGATAAACCTGGGTGGTTTCCTCTGGAGAAGTGGAGGCTGAGGGGAGATCCGACAGAGGTTTATGAGAGGCACAGACTAACACCAGCGGGTATGCATCGAAGGTGAGAGGGCATGTTCAAAGGGGATTTGAGGGGCAAGTTTTTTTTTTAAACTCAGTGATGGATGCCTGGTAGAGGCAAATACATTAAAGGCTTTTAAATTTATATATGCACACAAATGGAAGGAGGGATTTGGTTATTGAGGATTCTCCCCTCACGTGGTCACATGAACTCCGTACAGACAGTGGTGGAATTGTACCCACGGAGCAGGTGCTGGGTAGTGTTATGCTGTCGGCTATGCTACCATGATGCCAACCTCCCCCTCACACACTCGCCCCACCCTGGCCAAGTCAGAGGTTCCCAGACCCCCGTGGCCTCATCATGGCAGTGGAGGTCATGGACAGACATCAGAACGGGAAAGAAAAATCAAACTGAAATGGTTGGCCACCAGGAGATCCTGCCTTTAGTGATGCTCAGCAAAGCAGTCACTCAGTCTGTGATATAGAGGAGGCGTCTGAACTGTGATCTCCCTTTCTGCTCTATCAGTCTTGGCGTGCAGGTTTCACAAACACATAACATCACCACAAAGGCAGGACCATGGAATGACAGTATTAGAGGTGCAGGGGAAGCAGAGAGTGGAATCACTAACACCGTGAAAAGATATCATAGCAGTCTGACCAACCTGGAACAGACGGAGCATCGTCTGTAACACCTTCCAGCTCAATGGAGCATTTACATCCAGTGAACCCCCAGGAACTCCTCCCTGGGCACTTTGGCCACACATGTACAACAGGTCAGCTGGAGGAATGGCAGTACTGTAGAAGCCACAGGAGGGGACAGGTTGGAACGGAATGGGCTCACAAGGCTGTCCCACCACACACTCCTTACCTTCCTTGATCATGTCGGCAAGATTGGGCTGGCTATAGACCTTGGCCACTCGATACACCATCAATGCATGCTTGGGGCTGACAAGATCAGTGCGCAATGCTCGATTGAGGAAGCTTTGGAACAGTTTTGTGAACATTAGCAAGTTGTCCTGTACAAAGGAGGCCCTGTGACACAGAAAGCAAGGTTAGGATAGGATGCCACTGCCCTGCGTCTGCCTCAGTTCACGAGTAGATGAAAAACATACAAACAGTCTAAGGGGGGAGAGGGAGGGGACAGTGGGAATCCAATTGTTTGATATTGCTGGATGGATCCCAACTGCTGTCAGTGATCTACAACATCAGGGTTACAGCAGATCACAATTCCTTCTCTGGCTGTGCTGAGAAAAGGGAGCTCCCCACAGATATTAGTGGACTTCTCTGGGGGATACCCTATTCCACACTGGTAACCCTCTGACGGGGTTGTGGGCGAGATAGATTAAAACGGCAATGGTGTAAAATGAAGGTGGAGTTAGGCAGTAACAGGTAGATTAGAGACAGCACTGATGTACAAAGTTATGTTAAAAAATGACCAGAGAATGATGTTGGTGAAGAGGCAAGGAAGTACCAAGGTGAGATTGCCTGATTAAATCTGGGATCAGAGATGGAAACAGACCCTTCAACCCAAGTCCTTGCTGACCGGCAACAGCCCAATTGACCACAATATTCCCATCTCAATGCTCCGTCAATCCTATTTTACTCTTATTGTCTCCCCCCAGGTTCTACCACCAACTTCCACGTGCAGGGAAAGTTACAGCAGCTCTGCCGTCTCTGTGACAGCCGCACCCCAGGGTGTTCCAGAGTGCCCGCTTTCTCTCGGGGCACTTTATTGCAGGGCTGAAGTTGGGAATGGATCGGGGCACCTCCATCGCTACAGTAACCACAAACATCGTTGTAAGTTCCACACGATTATGCAGGAGGAAAGTTGGGAACGTTTATTCATGCCTATGGGCAGCTGCGAACCCTGCCCTCCTGAGACTGACTATTTACAAAGGTAAACCAACCCACTAAGAAAATACCACGAACACAGTCTCCACAAGATTATGCAATGTCACTGAAAGGTTAAAGTGATCTAACATTAACGTCTCTTCACGGGCCAAGGACCCCAGCACCCAGAACCCTGTTACATTGGGCAGCTTCACCACTCAGCTGTCTGAACCCCCTATTCCAAGCTGAGTCCAGGCAGAGAATATCAGATGTACTGAGGAAATATTTCATCACATGCTCAAACCTCCTTGAGGAAATGCAACATCCCACAAGCTCCTGGGAATCCCCAGCTCACATCCACACAGTGGAGAAGTATGTATTCAGAATGGTGCTGGGAACTTGACAAGAGACTTACCTCAGCAATATCCAACTGGACAAAGAGTTTTTTCCCCACATTAGACCACAAGACATAGGAGCAGAATTAGGCCATTTGGCCCATTGAGTTTGCTCCATTTCATCATGGCAGATCCAATTTTCCCCTCAGCCCCAAACTCCTCCCTTCTCCCTGCATCCCTTCATGCCCTGACCAATCAAGTATCTATCAACCTCTGCCTTAAATACACATAAAGACTTGGCCTCCGGAGCTGTATGTGGCAAAGAATCCCACAGATTCATCACTTTCTAGCTAAAGAAATCCCTCCTCATCTCTGTTCTAAAAATGACACCTCTCTATTCTGAGGCTGTGTCCTCTGGTCTTAGACTCTCATCGTAGGAAACATCCTCTCCACGTCCTCTCTATCTTGGCCTTTCACCATTCGACAGGTTTCAATGAGGTCCCCCCTCATTCTTCTGAATTCCAATGAGTACAGGTCCTGAGCCATCAAACACTCCTCATATCACAAGCCGTCCAATCCTGGAATCACTTTCGTGAACCTCCTTTGAACCCTCTCCAGTTTCAGCACATCCTTTCTAAGATAAGGGGCCCAGAACTGCTCACAATATCCAAGTGAGGCCTCACCAGTGCTTTATAAAGTTTCAACATTCCATCCTTGCTTTTATATTCTAGTCTTCTTGAAATGAATGCTAACAACACGTTTCCCTTCCTTACCATTTCATTTGCCTCTTCTTTGCCCATTCCCCTAAATGATCCAAGTCTCTCTGCAGGCTCTGTTTCCTCAACACTACCTGCTCCTCCACCTATCTTTATATCATCGGCAAATTTAGCCACAATCCATCAATCCCACAGTCCAAATCATTGAAATGCATCGTAAAAAGCAGCGGTCACAACACTGACTCCTATGGAACTCCACTGGTAATTGACAGTCAGCCAGAGTAGGATCCCTTTATTCCCACTGTTTTCTGCTGATCAGCCAAAGCTCCAGCCTTGGGTGTAACTTCCCTGTAATTCCATGGGCTCTTATCTTTCTAAGCAGCCTCTTGTGTGACACCTTGTCAAAGGCCTTCTGAAAATTCAAATACATCACATCTACTGCATCTCCTCTGTCTACCTTGCTTGTAATTTCCTCAAAAACTGCAGTAGAATCATGCTGACTTTGGCCTATCTTGTCATGTGCCTCCGTACTCCATAATCTCATCCCTAACAATCGACTCCAACAACTTCCCAACCACTGACGACAGGCTAACAGGTCGATAATTTCCTTTCTGCTGCCTCCCACCCTTCTTAAATAGCGGAGTAACATTTGCAATTTTCCAGTCATCCGGTAAAGTGCCAGAATCTACCAATTCTTGAAAATCATTGTTAATGCCTCCACAATCTCCCCAGATACTTCCTTCAGAACCCGAGGGTGCATTCCATCAGGTCCAGGAGATTTACCCACCCTCAGACTATTAAGCTTCCTGAGCACCTTCTCAGTCGTAATTTTCACTGCACAAACTTCACTTCCCTGACACTCTTGAATGTCTGGTATACTGCAGACGTCTTCCACTGTGAAGACTGATGCAAGATACGCATTCAGTTCCTCTGCCATCTCTGCATTTCTCATTACAATATCCCCAGTGTCATTTTCTATTGGACCTATATCTACCCTCAAATCTCTTTTACCCTTTATATACTTAAAAAGCTTTTAGTATCTTCTTTGATATTAGTCACCAGCTTCCTTTCATAATTAATTTTTTCCTTCCTAATGACCTTCTTAAGTTTCCTTCTGCAAGTTTTTAAAAGCTCCCCAATCCTCTATCTTCCCACTAGCTCTGGCTTCCTTGTATACCCTCTCTTTTGTTTTTACTTTGGTTCTGACTTCACTTGTCAGCCACAGTCGTGTCCTTCTTCCCTTTGAAAATGTCTTATTTGGAATATATCTATCTTGCACTTCCCTCATTTTTCACAGAAATTCCAGCCATTGCTTTAACCTTTAGGGAACCCTGCACAGGACTCCCAAGACCCTTTGCAGCTCAGTGTTTTGTATTTTGTCTCCACTGAGAAAATAGTCAACTCTTTCATTTCTTCCAGCAAAGCTTGTGACCATACACTTCCCGATGTATTCCATCTTCCATTTCTTTGCCCATTCTCCTGATCTGTCCAAGTCTCTCTTCCTCTTCAAAACTATTTTCCCCTCCACCTATCATCTGCAAACTTTGCATCAATTCCATTATCCAAATCATTGACGTATAAAGCCCCAGTGCAGATCCCTGTGCAACACTACTAGTCACTAGCAGCCAAAAAGAAAAGGTTCCCTTTGCCTCCTGCCAATTAGCCATTCTTCATCCATGCTGGAATTTTTCCTGTAATAGCATGGGTTTGTAGCTTGTTAATCAGCCTCATGTGTTGCACCTTGTCAAAGGCTTTCTGAAAATCCAAGTATACAACATCAACTGCATCTCCTTTGTCTAACCTGCTTGTTATTTTTTGAAAGAATTCCAACAGATTTGCCAGGCAAGATCTTCCCTTGTGGAAACCATGCTGACTACGGCCTATAGGTTTTATCATGTTCCTCCAAGTACCCTGAGACCTTATCCTTAGTAATCAACTCCAACATCTTCCCAACCAGAGGTCAAACTGGCCTATAGCTTTGTTTCTTCTGTCTCCCTCTCTTCTTGAAGACTGGAGTCACATTTGCAATTTTCCAGTTTTCCGAAGCCAATCCAGAATCTAGTGATTCTTGAAAGATCACTACAAATGCCTCCACGATCTCCTCAGCCACCTCTTTCAGAAGTCTGGGTGTATACTGACTGGTGACTTACCTACCTTGAGGCCTTTCATCTCACCAACAACCTTCTCTCTAGTTATGGTAACTTCATGCCCCCTGACACCTGGAATTTTCATCATACCTTTGGTGTCTTCCACAGTGAAGACTGATGCAAAAATAACTTCAGTTCGTCTGTTTTGTTGTCTCCCATTACTACCTGGGCACTCTGCAAATTCCCCCTCCTGGAATCCAGCACTAACCTGATTTTCCCAATCTACCTGCACATTGAAGTCCCCCATGACTATTGTAACATTCAATTTCGATCTCCCATTGTAATTTGCAACCACATTGTTACTCCTGTTTGGGATCTGTATAAAACTCCCATCAGGGTCTTTTACCCTTGCAGTTCCTTAGCTCAATCCACAATGATTCAAACAGCTTCCAACCCCATGTCACCTCTTTCTAGTGATTTGATTTGATTGTTACCAACAGAGCAATGCCACCCCTCTGCCTTCCTTCCTATGCTTTCAATACAATATGTACCCTTGGACATTAAGCTCCCAGCTAACTTTCAGTGATGCCTATAACATCAAACCTGCCAATCTGTAACTGTGCTGCAAGTTCATCTACCTTATTATTCGATTGTCCAGAAACTCACAAAACCAGTGGAAGCGATTTACTCATCATTCCATGATCCCCCCCCCCCCCCCCCCCCAAGTAGGAGTGACAACTGTAATCATCCTACCACGCTGAAACTGAAAGGTCCCAGGGACTTACCATTTGTCAGGTACAGTGCGATCGGCAGATTCCACGCCGAGTGCTTTGTCGACTGCGTACCTCCAAGGCTGCAGAAAGCTGAGCCACGTTTCCAAAACCTGTGGAGCAGCAAACGTAGTGAGGGAGCGTGCAGATGCATTCATCACCTAACAGCCCCACTGGGAAGGCAAGTGTTGCAAATGGAAATAAATCAGGATGTGAAATAAAGTGCTTACCCTGTTTTTCCCCAGAGAATCACCCCATTCTATTATATAGAATATCACCCCGAGCCCAATGCCCAACCATTCAGCCTTCCTATTGTCTACACTGACTCCCAGCTTTGTAGTTAGATCATAGGTCTCTTAAAAAAACCTACCGGAGCAGGTGCAGAACAAGGAGGCCTCATCTGGCACGGTGTTAGTGGCTACTCAGGAACTAAACAACGTACCTCATTCTGACAAGGTTTCAGAGAAAGTGGATTGGGCTATCGGCAACAACTCAAAGGACATAAACAAATTGACAGAACGGCCAGGATTCCCATTGTTTATCTGGGACACCGCTGCTTAATTAGGACCGGAAACTTGTGCCCAACAGGTTCTAACTTGTGTGGCTATTAGACCCCTCACCATGCTTAGAGCAAAAAAGCATCAGTTGTATGTTTTTGTTCAAAAGCAGTGATTTTTGTCTCTGAAAGTTGGTGAGAAATAACCAGCAAGACAATTTAGAATTGTTTTGCTCACTGGTTTCAAGCTTGGAGACACTAGAAGTGGCCAGGAGTGAAAAGGAAACAATTACGCTACAAGTTAAGATGATGAGGTGCATTGATCTGTGGATAGTCAGAGGCTTTTTCCCAGGGCTGAAGTGGCTAGCATGAGAGGGCACAGTTTTAAAGTGCTGGGGAGTAGGAACAGAGGAGATGTCAGGGGTAAGTTTTTTACTCAGAGAGTGGTGAGCGTGTGGAATGGGCTGCCGACAATGGCAGTGGAGGCGGATACAATCGGGTCTTTTAACAGACTCCTGGATAGGTACATGGAGTTTAGAAAAATAGAAGGCTATGGGTAACCCTAGGTAATTTCTAAGGTAGGGACACATTCGGCACAGCTTTGTGGGCCGAAGGGCCCGTATTGTGCTGTAGGTTTTCTATGTTTCTAAGAATTTGAAGGAATCTACAATCATTTTGAATGTTATGATGAAATGAGCACTTGGAGGATGCAATCATTGACGGCACTGTATGAAGACGGTCAGTTATCCACACTGATTTTGTTCATTTACAGGCAACCAAAAGAATGTGGCGGTGTTGGTATCCGACGCCAGCGAAACCTGTGTGGAAGAATTTAAAGTGAAAAGGCCATTGTACTCTCTAGACCGAGGTAGTCCAGGCCCAGTGGTACAAGCAGTCACCTGGAATTGGGGTTTTCTTTGGTTGCAGTTGATAACCGTGCATTCTCCTGTGGCTTGCCATGTCCTTCGTTCTCCACGAAGTGTCACAGAACTGCTGGTCATGGATCTCATCTGCCCAGTCTGCCAGAGCTGATTTCCCCCGCTATGTCAGGCACGTCACCGGGTATGAGGCCCACCAGCTGGCTTTGTCCGCCAGTTGAAGTGACGTACCAGGGTGTGGCTACTGTTGCAAGCAGCTACTTGGAGACATGGGTGAGAGGCGAGTGAGCTGCTTCAGAAGGGATACAAGAAGCTCCTTCACCGGGGTGCTACCTCCCCCTGGACACACTGTACATGACAGCACACCCTCTACCCGTAACCACTGGGACCTAACTCGGTTGTATCGTTCTGTAGCAGCATTCTTTGAGGTTTGAGCATTGCTTTAATTTGAGGTTTCATTTAAGTACATAATTTGTTATTCAGTTAAACTGTAGCTTGTCCTTTTTCTACCTTAACATTACCATGAGACTTCAGCTAATTAAAGTAGCCACTTAACTGGGTGAAAACTTACTGGTCTCGGTGCTCCAACTAACCAGAATCCACTATCAAGTTCTGCAAGATGGTATTCGTTATCCCAGGGTTATGTGGAGGCAGAGGTATTTCTGGGAGAATGCAACAGATTTGTTTTTGCAAGTATCTCTGACAGCAACCATCATGAGCAGGGAGCAAGGACTTTGGAGAATTATGAGCAACCCAGCTGGGGATCTCTTCTACAAAGTGCATTAGTGGAAACTGAGGGGGACGGGCACTGACCAGGTACCGTCCGAAAGTTAGCTTCACCTGTAGATCCTTAAGCAAGACGTTCGAGCTTCCCCCGATACCAACATTACAACAAGGGTTCCCTTGATTGAAGTGTTGCCCAGTGAAGAAAGGGAGATTTGTTTCCCTTGGCCAGGGACTCAATGTATTATTGCTCTATCACTGAGTGTATTTAAGAAGGGATATGGGGATGGAACAGAGCAGAGGGGAGTTCAGAAACACTGACCAGAAGCAAAGTGGAGCAACCCAGGGAAGAGTTCCATAGTCTTGGGTTTAATTATATTGGATGGCACCCAATAGGTCCCAATGAGGTAGATAGAGCAGATTCCAACTCTGGATGGAAGCTTTCAGTGAGGTTGGCGAGCCAGATTAGGACTGGATTTAGACACAGTAGAAGTTTTAAATAATTGGTGTCCTAGATACAATGCAAAGCTTAGTGTACTTCGTTTTCCCATCAAGTGCAGCAAACTCCTGAGTCTGAAAATCACTGACCAGCATTAGAACTTTGGGAATAACCTATCAACACCCATGCCAGTTTCTTTAATTTAAGAGCACACGTTAACTCTATTGGAACGTACAGCTCTGAAGGAGGCATCCAGTGGCCAGTGGGTGAAGCACTGTTGTAGAAACACATAGAGATTCTGCTGAAAGAAGCACGAAATCGCAGCTCTGTAAGACAATAACAGTAACAATACGTCAGTCTGCACAGTACGGAGACTGCCAGCCACCCAGCTTTACTTCACTCTTCCACTCGCTCGTTGTGCTCTGCACTCATAGAACACACACGCACAGGCATCTGCATAGTACCACTGACCCACACCTGGAGCACAGCCTTCCACACATCTCCCAATATATCCATTCCATGTGAAATTAAACCCAGATCTGCCACTTGCCCTGGCAGCTTACTCCAGACTTGCCCGACTGTCTGAGTGAAGAAACTCTCCCTCAGACCCTCCCCCCCCCTTAAACATTTTACCTTTAACCCTCAAGACCTCCTGTTCTACTCTCACCCAACCTCACAGTAAAACTGATTGGGTTTTACTCCCTATGTACACGGCCCAGACACGACCCGTCCTTCACCATGGAGCCTGCTTGGGTTTTACTCCCTATATACACGGCCCAGACACGACCCGTCCTTCACCATGGAGCCTGCTTGGGTTTTACTCCCTGTATACACGGCCCAGACACGACCCGTCCCTCACCATGGAGCCTGCTTGGGTTTTACTCCCTATGTACACGGCCCAGACACGACCCGTCCCTCACCATGGAGCCTGCTTGGGTTTTACTCCCTATGTACACGGCCCAGACACGACCCGTCCTTCACCATGGAGCCTGCTTGGGTTTTACTCCCTATGTACACGGCCCAGACACGACCCGTCCCTCACCATGGAGCCTGCTTGGGTTTTACTCCCTATATACACGGCCCAGACACGACCCGTCCTTCACCATGGAGCCTGCTTGGGTTTTACTCCCTGTATACACGGCCCAGACACGACCCGTCCCTCACCATGGAGCCTGATTGGGTTTTACTCCCTATATACACGGCCCAGACACGACCCTTCCCTCACCATGGAGCCTGTTTGGGTTTTACTCCCTATATACACGGCCCAGACACGACCCGTCCTTCACCATGGAGCCTGATTGGGTTTTACTCCCTACATACACAGCCCAAATACGACCCGTCCTTCACCATGGAGCCTGGCTAGGTTTTACTCCCTGTATACGCGGCCCAGACACGACCCGTCCTTCTCCATGGAGCCTGGCTGGGTTTTACTCCCTATGTACACGGCCCAGACACGACCCGTCCCTCACCATGGAGCCTGCTTGGCTTTTACTCCCTGTATACACGGCCCAGACACGACCCGTCCTTCACCATGGAGCCTGCTTGGGTTTTACTCCCTATATACACGGCCCAGACACGACCCGTCCTTCACCATGGAGCCTGATTGGGTTTTACTCCCTATGTACACGGCCCAGACACGACCCGTCCCTCACCATGGAGCCTGCTTGGGTTTTACTCCCTGTATACACGGCCCAGACACGACCCGTCCTTCACCATGGAGCCTGCTTGGGTTTTACTCCCTGTATACACGGCCCAGACACGACCCGTCCTTCACCATGGAGCCTGCTTGGCTTTTACTCCCTATATACACGGCCCAGACATGACCCGTCCTTCACCATGGAGCCTGCTTGGGTTTTACTCCCTATATACACGGCCCAGACACGACCCGTCCTTCACCATGGAGCCTGCTTGGGTTTTACTCCCTGTGTACACGGCCCAGACACGACCCGTCCCTCACCATGGAGCCTGCTTGGGTTTTACTCCCTATATACACGGCACAGACACGACTCGTCCCTCACCATGGAGCCTGCTTGGGTTTTACTCCCTATGTACACGGCCCAGACACGACCCGTCCGTCACCATGGAGCCTGCTTGGGTTTTACTCCCTGTATACACGGCCCGGACACGACCCGTCCCTCACCATGGGGCCTGCTTGGGTTTTACTCCCTGTATACACGGCCCAGACACGACCCGTCCTTCACCATGGGACCTGCTTGGGTTTTACTCCCTGTATACACGGCCCAGACACGACACGTCCTTCACCATGGAGCCTGCTTGGGTTTTACTCCCTGTATACACGGCCCAGACACGACCCGTCCTTCACCATGGAGCCTGCTTGGGTTTTACTCCCTGTATACACGGCCCAGACACGACCCGTCCTTCACCATGAACCCTGCTTGGGTTTTACTCCCTATATACACGGCCTAGACACGACCCGTCCCTCACCATGGGGCCTGCTTGGGTTTTACTCCCTGTATACACGGCCCAGACACGACCTGTCCATCACCATGGAGCCTGCTTGGGTTTTACTCCCTGTATACACGGCCCAGACATGACCCGTCCCTCACCATGGAGCCTGCTTGGGTTTTACTCCCTGTATACACGGCCCAGACACGACCCGTCCTTCACCATGGAGCCTGCTTGGGTTTTACTCCCTATATACACGGCCCAGACACGACCCGTCCTTCACCATGGAGCCTGCTTGGGTTTTACTCCCTGTATACACGGCCCAGACACGACCCGTCCTTCACCATGGAGCCTGCTTGGGTTTTACTCCCTGTATACACGGCACAGACACGACCCGTCCCTCACCATGGAGCCTGCTTGGGCTTTACTCCCTATATACACGGCCCAGACACGACCCGTCCCTCACCATGGAGCCTGGCTGGGTTTTACTCCCTATATACACGGCCCAGACAAGACCCGTCCTTCACCATGGGGCCTGCTTGGGTTTTACTCCCTATATACACGGCCCAGACACGACCCGTCCTTCACCATGGAGCCTGCTTGGGTTTTACTCCCTGTATACACGGCCCAGACACGACCCGTCCATCACCATGGAGCCTGCTTGGGTTTTACTCCCTATATACACTGCCCAGACACGACCCGTCCCTCACCATGGGGCCTGCTTGGGTTTTACTCCCTGTATACACGGCCCAGACACGACCTGTCCATCACCATGGAGCCTGCTTGGGTTTTACTCCCTGTATACACGGCCCAGACATGACCCGTCCCTCACCATGGAGCCTGCTTGGGTTTTACTCCCTGTATACACGGCCCAGACACGACCCGTCCTTAACCATGGAGCCTGCTTGGGTTTTACTCCCTATATACACGGCCCAGACACGACCCGTCCCTCACCATGGAGCCTGCTTGGGTTTTACTCCCTATATACACGGCCCAGACATGACCCGTCCCTCACCATGGAGCCTGCTTGGGTTTTACTCCCTGTATACACGGCACAGACACGACCCGTCCCTCACCATGGAGCCTGCTTGGGCTTTACTCCCTATATACACGGCTCAGACACGACCTGTCCTTCACCATGGAGCCTGCTTGGGTTTTACTCCCTGTATACACGGCCCGGACACAACCCGTCCTTCACCATGGAGCCTGCTTGGGTTTTACTCCCTGTATACACGGCCCAGACACGACTCGTCCATCACCATGGAGCCTGCTTGGGTTTTACTCCCTGTATACACGGCCCAGACACGACCCGTACTTCACCATGGAGCCTGCTTAGGTTTTACTCCCTGTATACACGGCCCAGACACGACCCGTCCTTCACCATGGAGCCTGCTTGGGCTTTACTCCCTGTATACACGGCCCAGACACGACCTGTCCATCACCATGGAGCCTGCTTGGGTTTTACTCCCTGTATACACGGCCCAGACATGACCCGTCCCTCACCATGGAGCCTGCTTGGGTTTTACTCCCTGTATACACGGCCCAGACACGACCCGTCCTTAACCATGGAGCCTGCTTGGGTTTTACTCCCTATATACACGGCCCAGACACGACCCGTCCCTCACCATGGAGCCTGCTTGGGTTTTACTCCCTGTATACACGGCCCAGACACGACCCGTCCTTCACCATGGGACCTGCTTGGGTTTTACTCCCTGTATACACGGCCCAGACACGACCCGTCCTTCACCATGGGACCTGCTTGGGTTTTACTCCCTGTATACACGACCCAGACACGACCCGTCCTTCACCATGGAGCCTGCTTGGGTTTTACTCCCTGTATACACGGCCCGGACACGACCCGTCCTTCACCATGGAGCCTGGCTGGGTTTTACTCCCTGTATACACGGCCCAGACACGACCCGTCCCTCACCATGGAGCCTGCTTGGGTTTTACTCCCTATATACACGGCCCAGACATGACCCGTCCCTCACCATGGAGCCTGCTTGGGTTTTACTCCCTGTATACACGGCACAGACACGACCCGTCCCTCACCATGGAGCCTGCTTGGGCTTTACTCCCTATATACACGGCTCAGACACGACCCGTCCTTCACCATGGAGCCTGCTTGGGTTTTACTCCCTGTATACACGGCCCGGACACGACCCGTCCTTCACCATGGAGCCTGCTTGGGTTTTACTCCCTGTATACACGGCCCAGACACGACCCGTCCATCACCATGGAGCCTGCTTGGGTTTTACTCCCTGTATACACGGCCCAGACACGACCCGTACTTCACCATGGAGCCTGCTTAGGTTTTACTCCCTGTATACACGGCCCAGACACGACCCGTCCTTCACCATGGAGCCTGCTTGGGTTTTACTCCCTATATACACGGCCCAGACACGACCCGTCCATCACCATGGAGCCTGCTTGGGTTTTACTCCCTGTATACACGGCACAGATACGACCCGTCCTTCACCATGGGGCCTGCTTGGGTTTTACTCCCTGTATACACGGCCCAGACACGACCCGTCCCTCACCATGGAGCCGGCTTGGGTTTTACTCCCTATATATACGGCCCAGACACGACCCGTCCATCACCATGGAGCCTGATTGGGTTTTACTCCCTGTATACACGGCCCAGACACGACCCGTCCCTCACCATGGAGCCTGCTTGGGTTTTACTCTCTGTGTACACGGCCCGGACACGACCCGTCCCTCACCATGGAGCCTGCTTGGCTTTTACTCCCTGTATACACGGCCCAGACACGACCCGTCCTTCACCATGGAGCCTGCTTGGGTTTTACTCCCTGTATACACTGCCCAGACACGACCCGTCCCTCACCATGGAGCCTGATTGGGTTTTGCTCCCTGTATACACGGCCCAGACACGACCCGTCCTTCACCATGGAGCCTGATTGGGTTTTACTCCCTACATACACAGCCCAAATACGACCCGTCCTTCACGATGGAGCCTGGCTAGGTTTTACTCCCTGTATACGCCGCCCAGACACGACCCGTCCTTCACCATAGAGCCTGCTTGGGTTTTACTCCCTGTATACACGGCCCAGACACGACCCGTCCTTCACCATAGAGCCTGCTTGGGTTTTACTCCCTGTATACACGGCACAGACACGACCCGTCCGTCACAATGGAGCCTGCTTGGGTTTTACTCCCTATATACACGGCCCAGACACGACCCGTCCCTCACCATGGAGCCTGCTTGGGTTTTACTCCCTGTATACACGGCCCAGACACGACCCGTCCTTCACCATGGAGCCTGCTAGGGCTTTACTCCCTGTATACACGGCACAGACACGACCCGTCCTTCACCATGGAGCCTGCTGGGGTTTTACTCCCTATATACACGGCCCAGACACGACCCGTCCCTCACCATGGGGCCTGCTTGGGTTTTACTCCCTGTATACACGGCCCAGACACGACCTGTCCATCACCATGGAGCCTGCTTGGGTTTTACTCCCTGTATACACGGCCCAGACATCACCCGTCCCTCACCATGGAGCCTGCTTGGGTTTTACTCCCTGTATACACGGCCCAGACACGACCCGTCCTTCACCATGGAGCCTGCTTGGGTTTTACTCCCTATATACACGGCCCAGACACGTCCCGTCCTTCACCATGGAGCCTGCTTGGGTTTTACTCCCTATATACACGGCCCAGACACGACCCGTCCCTCACCATGGAGCCTGCTTGGGTTTTACTCCCTATATACACGGCTCAGACACGACCCGTCCTTCACCATGGAGCCTGCTTGGGTTTTACTCCCTGTATACACGGCCCGGACACGACCCGTCCTTCACCATGGAGCCTGCTTGGGTTTTACTCCCTGTATACACGGCCCAGACACGACCCGTCCTTCACCATGGAGCCTGCTTGGGTTTTACTCCCTGTATACACGGGACAGACACGACCCGTCCCTCACCATGGAGCCTGCTTGCGCTTTACTCCCTATATACACGGCCCAGAGACGACCCGTCCTTCACCATGGAGCCTGCTTGGGTTTTACTCCCTGTGTACACGGCACAGACACGACCCGTCCTTCACCATGGAGCCTGCTTGGGTTTTACTCCCTATATACACGGCCCAGACACGACCCGTCCTTCACCATGGAGCCTGCTTGGGTTTTACTCCCTATATACACGGCCCGGACACGACCCGTCCTTCACCATGGAGCCTGCTTGGGTTTTACTCCCTATATACACGACCCAGACACGACCCGTCCTTCACCATGGAGCCTGCTTGGGTTTTACTCCCTATATACACGGCCCAGAGACGACCCGTCCTTCACCATGGAGCCTGCTTGGGTTTTACTCCCTATATACACGACCCAGAGACGACCCGTCCTTCACCATGGGGCCTGCTTGGGTTTTACTCCCTATATACACGGCCCAGACACGACCCGTCCTTCACCATGGAGCCTGATTGGGTTTTACTCCCTATATACACGGCCCAGACACGACCCGTCCCTCACCATGGAGCCTGATTGGGTTTTACTCCCTATATACACGGCCCAGAGACGACCCGTCCTTCACCATGGAGCCTGCTTGGGTTTTACTCCCTATATACACGACCCAGAGACGACCCGTCCTTCACCATGGGGCCTGCTTGGGTTTTACTCCCTATATACACGGCCCAGACACGACCCGTCCTTCACCATGGAGCCTGCTTGGGTTTTACTCCCTATATACACGGCCCAGACACGACCCGTCCTTCACCATGGGGCCTGCTTGGGTTTTACTCCCTATATACACGGCCCAGACACGACCCGTCCTTCACCATGGAGCCTGCTTGGGTTTTACTCCCTCTATACACGGCCCAGACACGACTCGTCCTTCACCATGGAGCCTGCTTGGGTTTTACTCCCTGTATACACGGCACAGACACGACCCGTCCTTCACCATGAAGCCTGCTTGGGTTTTACTCCCTGTATACACGGCCCAGACACGACCCGTCCCTCACCATGGAGCCTGATTGGGTTTTGCTCCCTGTATACACGGCCCAGACACGACCCGTCCTTCACCATGGAGCCTGATTGGGTTTTACTCCCTACATACACAGCCCAAATACGACCCGTCCTTCACCATGGAGCCTGGCTAGGTTTTACTCCCTGTATACGCGGCCCAGACACGACCCGTCCTTCTCCATGGAGCCTGGCTGGGTTTTACTCCCTATGTACACGGCCCAGACACGACCCGTCCCTCACCATGGAGCCTGCTTGGCTTTTACTCCCTGTATACACGGCCCAGACACGACCCGTCCTTCACCATGGAGCCTGCTTGGGTTTTACTCCCTGTATACACGGCACAGACACGACCCGTCCGTCACAATGGAGCCTGCTTGGGTTTTACTCCCTATATACACGGCCCAGACACGACCCGTCCATCACCATGGAGCCTGCTTGGGTTTTACTCCCTATATACACGGCCCAGACACAACCCGTCCTTCACCATGGAGCCTGCTTGGGTTTTACTCCCTGTATACACGGCCCAGAGACGACCCGTCCTTCACCATGGAGCCTGCTTGGGTTTTACTCCCTGTATACACGGCCCAGACACGACCCGTCCCTCACCATGGAGCCTGCTTGGGTTTTACTCCCTGTATACACGGCCCAGACACGACCCGTCCCTCACCATGGAGCCTGGCCGGGTTTTACTCCCTACGTACACGGCCCAGACACGACCCGTCCCTCACCATGGAGCCTGCTTGGGTTTTACTCCCTGTATACACGGCCCAGACACGACCTGTCCCTCACCATGGAGCCTGCTTGGGTTTTACTCCCTGTATACACGGCCCAGACACGACCCGTCCTTCACCATGGAGCCTGCTTGGGCTTTACTCCCTGTATACACGGCCCAGACACGTCCCGTCCATCACCATGGTGCCTGCTTGGGTTTTACTCCCTATATACACGGCCCAGACACGACCCGTCCTTCACCATGGAGCCTGCTTGGGTTTTACTCCCTATATACACGGCCCAGACACGACCCGTCCCTCACCATGGGGCCTGCTTGGGTTTTACTCCCTGTATACACGGCCCAGACACGACCTGTCCATCACCATGGAGCCTGCTTGGGTTTTACTCCCTGTATACACGGCCCAGACATGACCCGTCCCTCACCATGGAGCCTGCTTGGCTTTTACTCCCTGTATACACGGCCCAGACACGACCCGTCCTTCACCATGGAGCCTGCTTGGGTTTTACTCCCTATATACACGGCCCAGACACGTCCCGTCCTTCACCATGGAGCCTGCTTGGGTTTTACTCCCTATATACACGGCCCAGACACGACCTGTCCCTCACCATGGAGCCTGCTTGGGTTTTAATCCCTGTATACACGGCCCAGACACGACCCGTCCTTCACCATGGGACCTGCTTGGGTTTTACTCCCTGTATACACGACCCAGACACGACCCGTCCTTCACCATGGAGCCTGCTTGGGTTTTACTCCCTATATACACGGCCCAGAGACGACCCGTCCTTCACCATGGAGCCTGCTTGGGTTTTACTCCCTATATACACGACCCAGAGACGACCCGTCCTTCACCATGGGGCCTGCTTGGGTTTTACTCCCTATATACACGGCCCAGACACGACCCGTCCTTCACCATGGAGCCTGATTGGGTTTTACTCCCTACGTACACGGCCCAGACACGACCCGTCCCTCACCATGGAGCCTGCTTGGGTTTTACTCCCTAAATACACGGCCCAGAGACGACCCGTCCTTCACCATGGAGCCTGCTTGGGTTTTACTCCCTATATACACGACCCAGAGACGACCCGTCCTTCACCATGGGGCCTGCTTGGGTTTTACTCCCTATATACACGGCCCAGACACGACCCGTCCTTCACCATGGAGCCTGCTTGGGTTTTACTCCCTATATACACGGCCCAGACACGACCCGTCCTTCACCATGGGGCCTGCTTGGGTTTTACTCCCTATATACACGGCCCAGACACGACCCGTCCTTCACCATGGAGCCTGCTTGGGTTTTACTCCCTCTATACACGGCCCAGACACGACTCGTCCTTCACCATGGAGCCTGCTTGGGTTTTACTCCCTGTATACACGGCACAGACACGACCCGTCCTTCACCATGAAGCCTGCTTGGGTTTTACTCCCTGTATACACGGCCCAGACACGACCCGTCCCTCACCATGGAGCCTGATTGGGTTTTGCTCCCTGTATACACGGCCCAGACACGACCCGTCCTTCACCATGGAGCCTGATTGGGTTTTACTCCCTACCTACACAGCCCAAATACGACCCGTCCTTCACCATGGAGCCTGGCTAGGTTTTACTCCCTGTATACGCGGCCCAGACACGACCCGTCCTTCTCCATGGAGCCTGGCTGGGTTTTACTCCCTATGTACACGGCCCAGACACGACCCGTCCCTCACCATGGAGCCTGCTTGGCTTTTACTCCCTGTATACACGGCCCAGACACGACCCGTCCTTCACCATGGAGCCTGCTTGGGTTTTACTCCCTGTATACACGGCACAGACACGACCCGTCCGTCACAATGGAGCCTGCTTGGGTTTTACTCCCTATATACACGGCCCAGACACGACCCGTCCATCACCATGGAGCCTGCTTGGGTTTTACTCCCTATATACACGGCCCAGACACAACCCGTCCTTCACCATGGAGCCTGCTTGGGTTTTACTCCCTGTATACACGGCCCAGAGACGACCCGTCCTTCACCATGGAGCCTGCTTGGGTTTTACTCCCTGTATACACGGCCCAGACACGACCCGTCCCTCACCATGGAGCCTGCTTGGGTTTTACTCCCTGTATACACGGCCCAGACACGACCCGTCCCTCACCATGGAGCCTGGCCGGGTTTTACTCCCTACGTACACGGCCCAGACACGACCCGTCCCTCACCATGGAGCCTGCTTGGGTTTTACTCCCTGTATACACGGCCCAGACACGACCTGTCCCTCACCATGGAGCCTGCTTGGGTTTTACTCCCTGTATACACGGCCCAGACACGACCCGTCCTTCACCATGGAGCCTGCTTGGGCTTTACTCCCTGTATACACGGCCCAGACACGTCCCGTCCATCACCATGGTGCCTGCTTGGGTTTTACTCCCTATATACACGGCCCAGACACGACCCGTCCTTCACCATGGAGCCTGCTTGGGTTTTACTCCCTATATACACGGCCCAGACACGACCCGTCCCTCACCATGGGGCCTGCTTGGGTTTTACTCCCTGTATACACGGCCCAGACACGACCTGTCCATCACCATGGAGCCTGCTTGGGTTTTACTCCCTGTATACACGGCCCAGACATGACCCGTCCCTCACCATGGAGCCTGCTTGGCTTTTACTCCCTGTATACACGGCCCAGACACGACCCGTCCTTCACCATGGAGCCTGCTTGGGTTTTACTCCCTATATACACGGCCCAGACACGTCCCGTCCTTCACCATGGAGCCTGCTTGGGTTTTACTCCCTATATACACGGCCCAGACACGACCTGTCCCTCACCATGGAGCCTGCTTGGGTTTTAATCCCTGTATACACGGCCCAGACACGACCCGTCCTTCACCATGGGACCTGCTTGGGTTTTACTCCCTGTATACACGGCCCAGACACGACCCGTCCTTCACCATGGAGCCTGCTTGGGTTTTACTCCCTGTATAAACGGCCCAGACACGACCCGTCCCTCACCATGGAGCCTGCTTGGGTTTTACTCCCTGTATACACGGCCCAGACACGACCCGTCCTTCACCATGGAGCCTGCTTGGGTTTTAGTCCCTGTATACACGGCCCAGACACGACCCGTCCTTCACCATGGAGCCTGCTTGGGTTTTACTCCCTGTATACACGGCCCAGATACGACCCGTCCTTCACCATGGAGCCTGATTGGGTTTTACTCCCTATATACACGGCCCAGACACAACCCGTCCTTCACCATGGAGCCTGCTTGGGTTTTACTCCCTATGTACACGGCCCAGACACAACCCGTCCTTCACCATGGAGCCTGCTTCGGTTTTACTCCCTGTATACACGGCCCAGACACGACCCGTCCCTCACCATGGAGCCTGCTTGGGTTTTACTCCCTGTATACACGGCCCAGAGACGACCCGTCCTTCACCATGGAGCCTGCTTGGGTTTTACTCCCTGTATACACGGCCCAGACACGACCCGTCCCTCACCATGGAGCCTGTTTGGGTTTTACTCCCTGTATACACGGCCCAGACACGACCCGTCCCTCACCATGGAGCCTGCTTGGGTTTTACTCCCTGTATACACGGCCCAGACACGACCCGTCCGTCACAATGGAGTCTGCTTGGGTTTTACTCCCTATATACACGGCCCAGACACGACCCGTCCATCACCATGGAGCCTGCTTGGGTTTTACTCCCTATATACACGGCCCAGACACAACCCGTCCTTCACCATGGAGCCTGCTTGGGTTTTACTCCCTGTATACACGGCCCAGACACGACCCATCCTTCACCATGGAGCCTGCTTGGGTTTTACTCCCTATATACACGACCCAGACACGACCCGTCCTTCACCATGGAGCCTGCTTGGGTTTTACTCCCGATATACACGGCACAGACACGACCCGTCCCTCACCATGGCGCCTGCTTGGGTTTTACTCCCTACGTACACGGCCCAGACACGACCCGTCCCTCACCATGGAGCCTGATTGGGTTTTGCTCCCTGTATACACGGCCCAGACACGACCCGTCCTTCACCATGGAGCCTGATTGGGTTTTACTCCCTACATACACAGCCCAAATACGACCCGTCCTTCACCATGGAGCCTGGCTAGGTTTTACTCCCTGTATACGCGGCCCAGACACGACCCGTCCTTCTCCATGGAGCCTGGCTGGGTTTTACTCCCTATGTACACGGCCCAGACACGACCCGTCCCTCACCATGGAGCCTGCTTGGCTTTTACTCCCTGTATACACGGCCCAGACACGACCCGTCCTTCACCATGGAGCCTGCTTGGGTTTTACTCCCTGTATACACGGCACAGACACGACCCGTCCGTCACAATGGAGCCTGCTTGGGTTTTACTCCCTATATACACGGCCCAGACACGACCCGTCCATCACCATGGAGCCTGCTTGGGTTTTACTCCCTATATACACGGCCCAGACACAACCCGTCCTTCACCATGGAGCCTGCTTGGGTTTTACTCCCTGTATACACGGCCCAGAGACGACCCGTCCTTCACCATGGAGCCTGCTTGGGTTTTACTCCCTGTATACACGGCCCAGACACGACCCGTCCCTCACCATGGAGCCTGCTTGGGTTTTACTCCCTGTATACACGGCCCAGACACGACCCGTCCCTCACCATGGAGCCTGGCCGGGTTTTACTCCCTACGTACACGGCCCAGACACGACCCGTCCCTCACCATGGAGCCTGCTTGGGTTTTACTCCCTGTATACACGGCCCAGACACGACCTGTCCCTCACCATGGAGCCTGCTTGGGTTTTACTCCCTGTATACACGGCCCAGACACGACCCGTCCTTCACCATGGAGCCTGCTTGGGCTTTACTCCCTGTATACACGGCCCAGACACGTCCCGTCCATCACCATGGTGCCTGCTTGGGTTTTACTCCCTATATACACGGCCCAGACACGACCCGTCCTTCACCATGGAGCCTGCTTGGGTTTTACTCCCTATATACACGGCCCAGACACGACCCGTCCCTCACCATGGGGCCTGCTTGGGTTTTACTCCCTGTATACACGGCCCAGACACGACCTGTCCATCACCATGGAGCCTGCTTGGGTTTTACTCCCTGTATACACGGCCCAGACACGACCCGTCCCTCACCATGGAGCCTGCTTGGCTTTTACTCCCTGTATACACGGCCCAGACACGTCCCGTCCTTCACCATGGAGCCTGCTTGGGTTTTACTCCCTATATACACGGCCCAGACACGACCTGTCCCTCACCATGGAGCCTGCTTGGGTTTTAATCCCTGTATACACGGCCCAGACACGACCCGTCCTTCACCATGGGACCTGCTTGGGTTTTACTCCCTGTATACACGACCCAGACACGACCCGTCCTTCACCATGGAGCCTGCTTGGGTTTTACTCCCTATATACACGGCCCAGAGACGACCCGTCCTTCACCATGGAGCCTGCTTGGGTTTTACTCCCTATATACACGACCCAGAGACGACCCGTCCTTCACCATGGGGCCTGCTTGGGTTTTACTCCCTATATACACGGCCCAGACACGACCCGTCCTTCACCATGGAGCCTGATTGGGTTTTACTCCCTACGTACACGGCCCAGACACGACCCGTCCCTCACCATGGAGCCTGCTTGGGTTTTACTCCCTATATACACGGCCCAGAGACGACCCGTCCTTCACCATGGAGCCTGCTTGGGTTTTACTCCCTATATACACGACCCAGAGACGACCCGTCCTTCACCATGGGGCCTGCTTGGGTTTTACTCCCTATATACACGGCCCAGACACGACCCGTCCTTCACCATGGAGCCTGCTTGGGTTTTACTCCCTATATACACGGCCCAGACACGACCCGTCCTTCACCATGGGGCCTGCTTGGGTTTTACTCCCTATATACACGGCCCAGACACGACCCGTCCTTCACCATGGAGCCTGCTTGGGTTTTACTCCCTCTATACACGGCCCAGACACGACTCGTCCTTCACCATGGAGCCTGCTTGGGTTTTACTCCCTGTATACACGGCACAGACACGACCCGTCCTTCACCATGAAGCCTGCTTGGGTTTTACTCCCTGTATACACGGCCCAGACACGACCCGTCCCTCACCATGGAGCCTGATTGGGTTTTGCTCCCTGTATACACGGCCCAGACACGACCCGTCCTTCACCATGGAGCCTGATTGGGTTTTACTCCCTACCTACACAGCCCAAATACGACCCGTCCTTCACCATGGAGCCTGGCTAGGTTTTACTCCCTGTATACGCGGCCCAGACACGACCCGTCCTTCTCCATGGAGCCTGGCTGGGTTTTACTCCCTATGTACACGGCCCAGACACGACCCGTCCCTCACCATGGAGCCTGCTTGGCTTTTACTCCCTGTATACACGGCCCAGACACGACCCGTCCTTCACCATGGAGCCTGCTTGGGTTTTACTCCCTGTATACACGGCACAGACACGACCCGTCCGTCACAATGGAGCCTGCTTGGGTTTTACTCCCTATATACACGGCCCAGACACGACCCGTCCATCACCATGGAGCCTGCTTGGGTTTTACTCCCTATATACACGGCCCAGACACAACCCGTCCTTCACCATGGAGCCTGCTTGGGTTTTACTCCCTGTATACACGGCCCAGAGACGACCCGTCCTTCACCATGGAGCCTGCTTGGGTTTTACTCCCTGTATACACGGCCCAGACACGACCCGTCCCTCACCATGGAGCCTGCTTGGGTTTTACTCCCTGTATACACGGCCCAGACACGACCCGTCCCTCACCATGGAGCCTGGCCGGGTTTTACTCCCTACGTACACGGCCCAGACACGACCCGTCCCTCACCATGGAGCCTGCTTGGGTTTTACTCCCTGTATACACGGCCCAGACACGACCTGTCCCTCACCATGGAGCCTGCTTGGGTTTTACTCCCTGTATACACGGCCCAGACACGACCCGTCCTTCACCATGGAGCCTGCTTGGGCTTTACTCCCTATATACACGGCCCAGACACGTCCCGTCCATCACCATGGTGCCTGCTTGGGTTTTACTCCCTATATACACGGCCCAGACACGACCCGTCCTTCACCATGGAGCCTGCTTGGGTTTTACTCCCTATCTACACGGCCCAGACACGACCCGTCCCTCACCATGGGGCCTGCTTGGGTTTTACTCCCTGTATACACGGCCCAGACACGACCTGTCCATCACCATGGAGCCTGCTTGGGTTTTACTCCCTGTATACACGGCCCAGACATGACCCGTCCCTCACCATGGAGCCTGCTTGGCTTTTACTCCCTGTATACACGGCCCAGACACGACCCGTCCTTCACCATGGAGCCTGCTTGGGTTTTACTCCCTATATACACGGCCCAGACACGTCCCGTCCTTCACCATGGAGCCTGCTTGGGTTTTACTCCCTATATACACGGCCCAGACACGACCTGTCCCTCACCATGGAGCCTGCTTGGGTTTTAATCCCTGTATACACGGCCCAGACACGACCCGTCCTTCACCATGGGACCTGCTTGGGTTTTACTCCCTGTATACACGGCCCAGACACGACCCGTCCTTCACCATGGAGCCTGCTTGGGTTTTACTCCCTGTATAAACGGCCCAGACACGACCCGTCCCTCACCATGGAGCCTGCTTGGGTTTTACTCCCTGTATACACGGCCCAGACACGACCCGTCCTTCACCATGGAGCCTGCTTGGGTTTTACTCCCTATATACACGGCCCAGACACGACCCGTCCTTCACCATGGGGCCTGCTTGGGTTTTACTCCCTATATACACGGCCCAGACACGACCCGTCCTTCACCATGGAGCCTGCTTGGGTTTTAGTCCCTGTATACACGGCCCAGACACGACCCGTCCTTCACCATGGAGCCTGCTTGGGTTTTACTCCCTGTATACACGGCCCAGATACGACCCGTCCTTCACCATGGAGCCTGATTGGGTTTTACTCCCTATATACACGGCCCAGACACAACCCGTCCTTCACCATGGAGCCTGCTTGGGTTTTACTCCCTATGTACACGGCCCAGACACAACCCGTCCTTCACCATGGAGCCTGCTTCGGTTTTACTCCCTGTATACACGGC
This sequence comes from Hypanus sabinus, assembly GCF_030144855.1. Classification (NCBI taxonomy): domain Eukaryota; kingdom Metazoa; phylum Chordata; class Chondrichthyes; order Myliobatiformes; family Dasyatidae; genus Hypanus; species Hypanus sabinus. Next base: position 158,565,732 of record NC_082715.1, on the reverse strand, counting down.
CCAGACACGACCCGTCCCTCACCATGGAGCCTGCTTGGGTTTTACTCCCTGTATACACGGCCCAGAGACGACCCGTCCTTCACCATGGAGCCTGCTTGGGTTTTACTCCCTGTATACACGGCCCAGACACGACCCGTCCCTCACCATGGAGCCTGTTTGGTTTTTACTCCCTGTATACACGGCCCAGACACGACCCGTCCCTCACCATGGAGCCTGCTTGGGTTTTACTCCCTGTATACACGGCCCAGACACGACCCGTCCGTCACAATGGAGTCTGCTTGGGTTTTACTCCCTATATACACGGCCCAGACACGACCCGTCCATCACCATGGAGCCTGCTTGGGTTTTACTCCCTATATACACGGCCCAGACACAACCCGTCCTTCACCATGGAGCCTGCTTGGGTTTTACTCCCTGTATACACGGCCCAGACACGACCCATCCTTCACCATGGAGCCTGCTTGGGTTTTACTCCCTATATACACGACCCAGACACGACCCGTCCTTCACCATGGAGCCTGCTTGGGTTTTACTCCCGATATACACGGCACAGACACGACCCGTCCCTCACCATGGCGCCTGCTTGGGTTTTACTCCCTACGTACACGGCCCAGACACGACCCGTCCCTCACCATGGAGCCTGATTGGGTTTTGCTCCCTGTATACACGGCCCAGACACGACCCGTCCTTCACCATGGAGCCTGATTGGGTTTTACTCCCTACATACACAGCCCAAATACGACCCGTCCTTCACCATGGAGCCTGGCTAGGTTTTACTCCCTGTATACGCGGCCCAGACACGACCCGTCCTTCTCCATGGAGCCTGGCTGGGTTTTACTCCCTATGTACACGGCCCAGACACGACCCGTCCCTCACCATGGAGCCTGCTTGGCTTTTACTCCCTGTATACACGGCCCAGACACGACCCGTCCTTCACCATGGAGCCTGCTTGGGTTTTACTCCCTGTATACACGGCACAGACACGACCCGTCCGTCACAATGGAGCCTGCTTGGGTTTTACTCCCTATATACACGGCCCAGACACGACCCGTCCATCACCATGGAGCCTGCTTGGGTTTTACTCCCTATATACACGGCCCAGACACAACCCGTCCTTCACCATGGAGCCTGCTTGGGTTTTACTCCCTGTATACACGGCCCAGAGACGACCCGTCCTTCACCATGGAGCCTGCTTGGGTTTTACTCCCTGTATACACGGCCCAGACACGACCCGTCCCTCACCATGGAGCCTGCTTGGGTTTTACTCCCTGTATACACGGCCCAGACACGACCCGTCCCTCACCATGGAGCCTGGCCGGGTTTTACTCCCTACGTACACGGCCCAGACACGACCCGTCCCTCACCATGGAGCCTGCTTGGGTTTTACTCCCTGTATACACGGCCCAGACACGACCTGTCCCTCACCATGGAGCCTGCTTGGGTTTTACTCCCTGTATACACGGCCCAGACACGACCCGTCCTTCACCATGGAGCCTGCTTGGGCTTTACTCCCTGTATACACGGCCCAGACACGTCCCGTCCATCACCATGGTGCCTGCTTGGGTTTTACTCCCTATATACACGGCCCAGACACGACCCGTCCTTCACCATGGAGCCTGCTTGGGTTTTACTCCCTATATACACGGCCCAGACACGACCCGTCCCTCACCATGGGGCCTGCTTGGGTTTTACTCCCTGTATACACGGCCCAGACACGACCTGTCCATCACCATGGAGCCTGCTTGGGTTTTACTCCCTGTATACACGGCCCAGACATGACCCGTCCCTCACCATGGAGCCTGCTTGGCTTTTACTCCCTGTATACACGGCCCAGACACGACCCGTCCTTCACCATGGAGCCTGCTTGGGTTTTACTCCCTATATACACGGCCCAGACACGTCCCGTCCTTCACCATGGAGCCTGCTTGGGTTTTACTCCCTATATACACGGCCCAGACACGACCTGTCCCTCACCATGGAGCCTGCTTGGGTTTTAATCCCTGTATACACGGCCCAGACACGACCCGTCCTTCACCATGGGACCTGCTTGGGTTTTACTCCCTGTATACACGACCCAGACACGACCCGTCCTTCACCATGGAGCCTGCTTGGGTTTTACTCCCTATATACACGGCCCAGAGACGACCCGTCCTTCACCATGGAGCCTGCTTGGGTTTTACTCCCTATATACACGACCCAGAGACGACCCGTCCTTCACCATGGGGCCTGCTTGGGTTTTACTCCCTATATACACGGCCCAGACACGACCCGTCCTTCACCATGGAGCCTGATTGGGTTTTACTCCCTATATACACGGCCCAGACACGACCCGTCCCTCACCATGGAGCCTGATTGGGTTTTACTCCCTATATACCCGGCCCAGAGACTACCCGGCCCAGAGACGACCCGTCCTTCACCATGGAGCCTGCTTGGGTTTTACTCCCTATATACACGACCCAGAGACGACCCGTCCTTCACCATGGGGCCTGCTTGGGTTTTACTCCCTATATACACGGCCCAGACACGACCCGTCCTTCACCATGGAGCCTGCTTGGGTTTTACTCCCTATATACACGGCCCAGACACGACCCGTCCTTCACCATGGGGCCTGCTTGGGTTTTACTCCCTATATACACGGCCCAGACACGACCCGTCCTTCACCATGGAGCCTGCTTGGGTTTTACTCCCTCTATACACGGCCCAGACACGACTCGTCCTTCACCATGGAGCCTGCTTGGGTTTTACTCCCTGTATACACGGCACAGACACGACCCGTCCTTCACCATGAAGCCTGCTTGGGTTTTACTCCCTGTATACACGGCCCAGACACGACCCGTCCCTCACCATGGAGCCTGATTGGGTTTTGCTCCCTGTATACACGGCCCAGACACGACCCGTCCTTCACCATGGAGCCTGATTGGGTTTTACTCCCTACCTACACAGCCCAAATACGACCCGTCCTTCACCATGGAGCCTGGCTAGGTTTTACTCCCTGTATACGCGGCCCAGACACGACCCGTCCTTCTCCATGGAGCCTGGCTGGGTTTTACTCCCTATGTACACGGCCCAGACACGACCCGTCCCTCACCATGGAGCCTGCTTGGCTTTTACTCCCTGTATACACGGCCCAGACACGACCCGTCCTTCACCATGGAGCCTGCTTGGGTTTTACTCCCTGTATACACGGCACAGACACGACCCGTCCGTCACAATGGAGCCTGCTTGGGTTTTACTCCCTATATACACGGCCCAGACACGACCCGTCCATCACCATGGAGCCTGCTTGGGTTTTACTCCCTATATACACGGCCCAGACACAACCCGTCCTTCACCATGGAGCCTGCTTGGGTTTTACTCCCTGTATACACGGCCCAGAGACGACCCGTCCTTCACCATGGAGCCTGCTTGGGTTTTACTCCCTGTATACACGGCCCAGACACGACCCGTCCCTCACCATGGAGCCTGCTTGGGTTTTACTCCCTGTATACACGGCCCAGACACGACCCGTCCCTCACCATGGAGCCTGGCCGGGTTTTACTCCCTACGTACACGGCCCAGACACGACCCGTCCCTCACCATGGAGCCTGCTTGGGTTTTACTCCCTGTATACACGGCCCAGACACGACCTGTCCCTCACCATGGAGCCTGCTTGGGTTTTACTCCCTGTATACACGGCCCAGACACGACCCGTCCTTCACCATGGAGCCTGCTTGGGCTTTACTCCCTGTATACACGGCCCAGACACGTCCCGTCCATCACCATGGTGCCTGCTTGGGTTTTACTCCCTATATACACGGCCCAGACACGACCCGTCCTTCACCATGGAGCCTGCTTGGGTTTTACTCCCTATATACACGGCCCAGACACGACCCGTCCCTCACCATGGGGCCTGCTTGGGTTTTACTCCCTGTATACACGGCCCAGACACGACCTGTCCATCACCATGGAGCCTGCTTGGGTTTTACTCCCTGTATACACGGCCCAGACATGACCCGTCCCTCACCATGGAGCCTGCTTGGCTTTTACTCCCTGTATACACGGCCCAGACACGACCCGTCCTTCACCATGGAGCCTGCTTGGGTTTTACTCCCTATATACACGGCCCAGACACGTCCCGTCCTTCACCATGGAGCCTGCTTGGGTTTTACTCCCTATATACACGGCCCAGACACGACCTGTCCCTCACCATGGAGCCTGCTTGGGTTTTAATCCCTGTATACACGGCCCAGACACGACCCGTCCTTCACCATGGGACCTGCTTGGGTTTTACTCCCTGTATACACGGCCCAGACACGACCCGTCCTTCACCATGGAGCCTGCTTGGGTTTTACTCCCTGTATACACGGCCCAGACACAACCCGTCCCTCACCATGGAGCCTGCTTGGGTTTTACTCCCTGTATACACGGCCCAGACACGACCCGTCCTTCACCATGGAGCCTGCTTGGGTTTTACTCCCTATATACACGGCCCAGACACGACCCGTCCTTCACCATGGGGCCTGCTTGGGTTTTACTCCCTATATACACGGCCCAGACACGACCCGTCCTTCACCATGGAGCCTGCTTGGGTTTTAGTCCCTGTATACACGGCCCAGACACGACCCGTCCTTCACCATGGAGCCTGCTTGGGTTTTACTCCCTGTATACACGGCCCAGATACGACCCGTCCTTCACCATGGAGCCTGATTGGGTTTTACTCCCTATATACACGGCCCAGACACGACCCGTCCTTCACCATGGAGCCTGCTTGGGTTTTACTCCCTATGTACACGGCCCAGACACGACCCGTCCTTCACCATGGAGCCTGCTTGGGTTTTACTCCCTGTATACACGGCCCAGACACGACCCGTCCCTCACCATGGAGCCTGCTTGGGTTTTACTCCCTGTATACACGGCCCAGAGACGACCCGTCCTTCACCATGGAGCCTGCTTGGGTTTTACTCCCTGTATACACGGCCCAGACACGACCCGTCCCTCACCATGGAGCCTGTTTGGGTTTTACTCCCTGTATACACGGCCCAGACACGACCCGTCCCTCACCATGGAGCCTGCTTGGGTTTTACTCCCTGTATACACGGCCCAGACACGACCCGTCCGTCACAATGGAGTCTGCTTGGGTTTTACTCCCTATATACACGGCCCAGACACGACCCGTCCATCACCATGGAGCCTGCTTGGGTTTTACTCCCTATATACACGGCCCAGACACAACCCGTCCTTCACCATGGAGCCTGCTTGGGTTTTACTCCCTGTATACACGGCCCAGACACGACCCATCCTTCACCATGGAGCCTGCTTGGGTTTTACTCCCTATATACACGACCCAGACACGACCCGTCCTTCACCATGGAGCCTGCTTGGGTTTTACTCCCGATATACACGGCACAGACACGACCCGTCCCTCACCATGGCGCCTGCTTGGGTTTTACTCCCTACGTACACGGCCCAGACACGACCCGTCCTTCACCATGGAGCCTGCTTGGGTTTTACTCCCTATATACACGGCCCAGACACGACCCGTCCCTCACCATGGAGCCTGCTTGGGTTTTACTCCCTATATACACGGCCCAGACACAACCCGTCCTTCACCATGGAGCCTGCTTGGGCTTTACTCCCTGTATACACGGCACAGACACGACCCGTCCTTCACCATGGAGCCTGCTTGGGTTTTACTCCCTATATACACTGCCCAGTCACGACCCGTCCCTCACCATGGGGCCTGCTTGGGTTTTACTCCCTGTATACACGGCCCAGACACGACCTGTCCATCACCATGGAGCCTGCTTGGGTTTTACTCCCTGTATACACGGCCCAGACATGACCCGTCCCTCACCCTGGAGCGTGCTTGGGTTTTACTCCCTGTATACACGGCCCAGACACGACCCGTCCTTCACCATGGAGCCTGCTTGGGTTTTACTCCCTATATACACGGCCCAGACACGACCCGTCACTCACCATGGAGCCTGCTTGGGTTTTACTCCCTGTATACACGGCCCAGACACGACCCGTCCTTCACCATGGGACCTGCTTGGGTTTTACTCCCTGTATACACGGCCCAGACACGACCCGTCCTTCACCATGGAGCCTGCTTGGGTTTTACTCCCTGTATACACGGCCCGGACACGACCCGTCCTTCACCATGGAGCCTGGCTGGGTTTTACTCCCTGTATTAACGGCCCAGACACGACCCGTCCTTCACCATGGAGCCTGGCTGGGTTTTACTCCCTATATGCACGGCCCAGACACGACCCGTCCCTCACCATGGAGCCTGCTTGGGTTTTACTCCCTATATACACGGCCCAGACACGACCCGTCCCTCACCATGGAGCCTGCTTGGGTTTTACTCCCTGTATACACGGCCCAGACACGACCCGTCCTTCACCATGGAGCCTGCTTGGGTTTTACTCCCTATATACACGGCCCAGAGACGACCCGTCCCTCACCATGGAGCCTGCTTGGGTTTTACTCCCTATATACACGGCCCAGACACGACCCGTCCCTCACCATGGAGCCTGCTTGGGTTTTACTCCCTGTATACACTGCCCAGACACGACCCGTCCCTCACCATGGAGCCTGATTGGGTTTTACTCCCTGTATACACGGCACAGACACGACCCGTCCCTCACCATGGAGCCTGATTGGGTTTTACTCCCTGTATACACGGCACAGACACGACCCGTCCTTCACCATGGAGCCTGCTTGGGTTTTACTCCCTATATACACGGCCCAGACACGACCTGTCCCTCACCATGGAGCCTGCTTGGGTTTTAATCCCTGTATACACGGCCCAGACACGACCCGTCCTTCACCATGGGACCTGCTTGGGTTTTACTCCCTGTATACACGGCCCAGACACGACCCGTCCTTCACCATGGAGCCTGCTTGGGTTTTACTCCCTGTATACACGGCCCAGACACGACCCGTCCCTCACCATGGAGCCTGCTTGGGTTTTACTCCCTGTATACACGGCCCAGACACGACCCGTCCTTCACCATGGAGCCTGCTTGGGTTTTACTCCCTATATACACGGCCCAGACACGACCCGTCCTTCACCATGGGGCCTGCTTGGGTTTTACTCCCTATATACACGGCCCAGACACGACCCGTCCTTCACCATGGAGCCTGCTTGGGTTTTAGTCCCTGTATACACGGCCCAGACACGACCCGTCCTTCACCATGGAGCCTGCTTGGGTTTTACTCCCTGTATACACGGCCCAGATACGACCCGTCCTTCACCATGGAGCCTGATTGGGTTTTACTCCCTATATACACGGCCCAGACACGACCCGTCCTTCACCATGGAGCCTGCTTGGGTTTTACTCCCTATGTACACGGCCCAGACACAACCCGTCCTTCACCATGGAGCCTGCTTGGGTTTTACTCCCTGTATACACGGCCCAGACACGACCCGTCCCTCACCATGGAGCCTGCTTGGGTTTTACTCCCTGTATACACGGCCCAGAGACGACCCGTCCTTCACCATGGAGCCTGCTTGGGTTTTACTCCCTGTATACACGGCCCAGACACGACCCGTCCCTCACCATGGAGCCTGTTTGGGTTTTACTCCCTGTATACACGGCCCAGACACGACCCGTCCCTCACCATGGAGCCTGCTTGGGTTTTACTCCCTGTATACACGGCCCAGACACGACCCGTCCGTCACAATGGAGTCTGCTTGGGTTTTACTCCCTATATACACGGCCCAGACACGACCCGTCCATCACCATGGAGCCTGCTTGGGTTTTACTCCCTATATACACGGCCCAGACACAACCCGTCCTTCACCATGGAGCCTGCTTGGGTTTTACTCCCTGTATACACGGCCCAGACACGACCCATCCTTCACCATGGAGCCTGCTTGGGTTTTACTCCCTATATACACGACCCAGACACGACCCGTCCTTCACCATGGAGCCTGCTTGGGTTTTACTCCCGATATACACGGCACAGACACGACCCGTCCCTCACCATGGCGCCTGCTTGGGTTTTACTCCCTACGTACACGGCCCAGACACGACCCGTCCTTCACCATGGAGCCTGCTTGGGTTTTACTCCCTATATACACGGCCCAGACACGACCCGTCCCTCACCATGGAGCCTGCTTGGGTTTTACTCCCTATATACACGGCCCAGACACAACCCGTCCTTCACCATGGAGCCTGCTTGGGCTTTACTCCCTGTATACACGGCACAGACACGACCCGTCCTTCACCATGGAGCCTGCTTGGGTTTTACTCCCTATATACACTGCCCAGTCACGACCCGTCCCTCACCATGGGGCCTGCTTGGGTTTTACTCCCTGTATACACGGCCCAGACACGACCTGTCCATCACCATGGAGCCTGCTTGGGTTTTACTCCCTGTATACACGGCCCAGACATGACCCGTCCCTCACCCTGGAGCGTGCTTGGGTTTTACTCCCTGTATACACGGCCCAGACACGACCCGTCCTTCACCATGGAGCCTGCTTGGGTTTTACTCCCTATATACACGGCCCAGACACGACCCGTCACTCACCATGGAGCCTGCTTGGGTTTTACTCCCTGTATACACGGCCCAGACACGACCCGTCCTTCACCATGGGACCTGCTTGGGTTTTACTCCCTGTATACACGGCCCAGACACGACCCGTCCTTCACCATGGAGCCTGCTTGGGTTTTACTCCCTGTATACACGGCCCGGACACGACCCGTCCTTCACCATGGAGCCTGGCTGGGTTTTACTCCCTGTATACACGGCCCAGACACGACCCGTCCTTCACCATGGAGCCTGGCTGGGTTTTACTCCCTATATACACGGCCCAGACACGACCCGTCCCTCACCATGGAGCCTGCTTGGGTTTTACTCCCTGTATACACGGCCCAGACACGACCCGTCCTTCACCATGGAGCCTGCTTGGGTTTTACTCCCTATATACACGGCCCAGAGACGACCCGTCCCTCACCATGGAGCCTGCTTGGGTTTTACTCCCTATATACACGGCCCAGACACGACCCGTCCCTCACCATGGAGCCTGCTTGGGTTTTACTCCCTGTATACACGGCCCAGACACGACCCGTCCCTCACCATGGAGCCTGATTGGGTGTTACTCCCTGTATACACGGCACAGACACGACCCGTCCCTCACCATGGAGCCTGATTGGGTTTTACTCCCTGTATACACGGCACAGACACGACCCGTCCTTCACCATGGAGCCTGTTTGGGTTTTACTCCCTGTATACACGGCACAGACACGACCCGTCCTTCACCATGGAGACTGCTTGGGTTTTACTCCCTGTATACACGGCCCAGACACGACCCGTCCCTCACCATGGAGCCTGCTTGGGTTTTACTCCCTGTATACACGGCCCAGACACGACCCGTCCCTCACCATGGAGCCTGCTTGGGTTTTACTCCCTGTATACACGGCCCAGACACGACCCGTCCCTCACCATGGAGCCTGCTTGGGTTTTACTCCCTGTATACACGGCCCAGACACGACCCGTCCATCACCATGGAGCCTGCTTGGGTTTTACTCCCTGTATACACGGCACAGACACGACCCGTCCATCACCATGGAGCCTGCTTGGGCTTTACTCCCTATATACACGGCTCAGACACGACCCGTCCTTCACCATGGAGCCTGCTTGGGTTTTACTCCCTGTATACACGGCCCGGACACGACCCGTCCTTCACCATGGAGCCTGCTTGGGTTTTACTCCCTGTATACACGGCCCAGACACGACCCGTCCTTCACCATGGAGCCTGCTTGGGTTTTACTCCCTATATACACGGCCCAGACACGACCCGTCCATCACCATGGAGCCTGCTTGGGTTTTACTCCCTATATACACGGCCCAGAGACGACCCGTCCTTCACCATGAAGCCTGCTTGGGTTTTACTCCCTGTATACACGGCCCAGAGACGACCCGTCCTTCACCATGGAGCCTGCTTGGGTTTTACTCCCTGTATACACGGCCCAGATACGACCCGTCCTTCACCATGGAGCCTGATTGGGTTTTACACCCTATATACACGGCCCAGACACAACCCGTCCCTCACCATGGAGCCTGCTTGGGTTTTACACCCTATATACACGGCCCAGACACGACCCGTCCCTCACCATGGAGCCTGCTTGGGTTTTACTCCCTATATACACGGCCCAGACACGACCCGTCCCTCACCATGGAGCCTGCTTGGGTTTTACTCCCTATATACACGGCCCAGACACGACCCGTCCTTCACCATGGAGCCTGCTTGGGCTTTACTCCCTGTATACACGGCACAGACACGACCCATCCTTCACCATGGAGCCTGCTTGGGTTTTACTCCCTATATACACTGCCCAGACACGACCCGTCCCTCACCATGGGGCCTGCTTGGGTTTTACTCCCTGTATACACGGCCCAGACACGACCTGTCCATCACCATGGAGCCTGCTTGGGTTTTACTCCCTGTATACACGGCCCAGACATGACCCGTCCCTCACCCTGGAGCGTGCTTGGGTTTTACTCACTGTATACACGGCCCAGACACGACCCGTCCTTCACCATGGAGCCTGCTTGGGTTTTACTCCCTATATCCACGGCCCAGACACGACCCGTCCCTCACCATGGAGCCTGCTTGGGTTTTACTCCCTGTATACACGGCCCAGACACGACCCGTCCTTCACCATGGGACCTGCTTGGGTTTTACTCCCTGTATACACGGCCCAGACACGACCCGTCCTTCACCATGGGACCTGCTTGGGTTTTACTCCCTGTATACACGGCCCAGACACGACCCGTCCTTCACCATGGAGCCTGATTGGGTTTTACTCCCTATATACACGGCCCAGACACAACCCGTCCCTCACCATGGAGCCTGCTTGGGTTTTACTCCCTATATACACGGCCCAGACACGACCCGTCCCTCACCATGGAGCCTGCTTGGGTTTTACTCCCTATATACACGGCCCAGACACAACCCGTCCTTCACCATGGAGCCTGCTTGGGCTTTACTCCCTGTATACACGGCACAGACACGACCCGTCCTTCACCATGGAGCCTGCTTGGGTTTTACTCCCTATATACACTGCCCAGACACGACCCGTCCCTCACCATGGGGCCTGCTTGGGTTTTACTCCCTGTATACACGGCCCAGACACGACCTGTCCATCACCATGGAGCCTGCTTGGGTTTTACTCCCTATATACACGGCCCAGACACGACCCGTCCCTCACCATGGAGCCTGCTTGGGTTTTACTCCCTGTATACACGGCCCAGACACGACCCGTCCTTCACCATGGGACCTGCTTGGGTTTTACTCCCTGTATACACGGCCCAGACACGACCCGTCCTTCACCATGGGACCTGCTTGGGTTTTACTCCCTGTATACACGGCCCAGACACGACCCGTCCTTCACCATGGAGCCTGCTTGGGTTTTACTCCCTGTATACACGGCCCGGACACGACCCGTCCTTCACCATGGAGCCTGGCTGGGTTTTACTCCCTGTATACACGGCCCGGACACGACCCGTCCTTCACCATGGAGCCTGGCTGGGTTTTACTCCCTGTATACACGGCCCAGACACGACCCGTCCCTCACCATGGAGACTGCTTGGGTTTTACTCCCTGTATACACGGCCCAGACACGACCCGTCCCTCACCATGGAGCCTGCTTGGGTTTTACTCCCTGTATACACGGCCCAGACACGACCCGTCCCTCACCATGGAGCCTGCTTGGGTTTTACTCCCTATATACACGGCCCAGACACGACCCGTCCCTCACCATGGAGCCTGCTTGGGTTTTACTCCCTGTATACACGGCCCAGACACGACCCGTCCCTCACCATGGAGCCTGATTGGGTGTTACTCCCTGTATACACGGCACAGACACGACCCGTCCCTCACCATGGAGCCTGATTGGGTTTTACTCCCTGTATACACGGCACAGACACGACCCGTCCTTCACCATGGAGCCTGTTTGGGTTTTACTCCCTGTATACACGGCACAGACACGACCCGTCCTTCACCATGGAGACTGCTTGGGTTTTACTCCCTGTATACACGGCCCAGACACGACCCGTCCCTCACCATGGAGCCTGCTTGGGTTTTACTCCCTGTATGCACGGCCCAGACACGACCCGTCCCTCACCATGGAGCCTGCTTGGCTTTTACTCCCTGTATACAAGGCCCAGACACGACCCGTCCCTCACCATGGAGCCTGCTTGGGTTTTACTCCCTGTATACACGGCCCAGACACGACCCGTCCATCACCATGGAGCCTGCTTGGGTTTTACTCCCTGTATACACGGCACAGACACGACCCGTCCATCACCATGGAGCCTGCTTGGGCTTTACTCCCTATATACACGGCTCAGACACGACCCGTCCTTCACCATGGAGCCTGCTTGGGTTTTACTCCCTGTATACACGGCCCGGACACGACCCGTCCTTCACCATGGAGCCTGCTTGGGTTTTACTCCCTGTATACACGGCCCAGACACGACCCGTCCTTCACCATGGAGCCTGCTTGGGTTTTACTCCCTATATACACGGCCCAGACACGACCCGTCCATCACCATGGAGCCTGCTTGGGTTTTACTCCCTATATACACGGCCCAGAGACGACCCGTCCTTCACCATGAAGCCTGCTTGGGTTTTACTCCCTGTATACACGGCCCAGAGACGACCCGTCCTTCACCATGGAGCCTGCTTGGGTTTTACTCCCTGTATACACGGCCCAGATACGACCCGTCCTTCACCATGGAGCCTGATTGGGTTTTACACCCTATATACACGGCCCAGACACAACCCGTCCCTCACCATGGAGCCTGCTTGGGTTTTACACCCTATATACACGGCCCAGACACGACCCGTCCCTCACCATGGAGCCTGCTTGGGTTTTACTCCCTATATACACGGCCCAGACACGACCCGTCCCTCACCATGGAGCCTGCTTGGGTTTTACTCCCTATATACACGGCCCAGACACGACCCGTCCTTCACCATGGAGCCTGCTTGGGCTTTACTCCCTGTATACACGGCACAGACACGACCCATCCTTCACCATGGAGCCTGCTTGGGTTTTACTCCCTATATACACTGCCCAGACACGACCCGTCCCTCACCATGGGGCCTGCTTGGGTTTTACTCCCTGTATACACGGCCCAGACACGACCTGTCCATCACCATGGAGCCTGCTTGGGTTTTACTCCCTGTATACACGGCCCAGACATGACCCGTCCCTCACCCTGGAGCGTGCTTGGGTTTTACTCACTGTATACACGGCCCAGACACGACCCGTCCTTCACCATGGAGCCTGCTTGGGTTTTACTCCCTATATCCACGGCCCAGACACGACCCGTCCCTCACCATGGAGCCTGCTTGGGTTTTACTCCCTGTATACACGGCCCAGACACGACCCGTCCTTCACCATGGGACCTGCTTGGGTTTTACTCCCTGTATACACGGCCCAGACACGACCCGTCCTTCACCATGGGACCTGCTTGGGTTTTACTCCCTGTATACACGGCCCAGACACGACCCGTCCTTCACCATGGAGCCTGATTGGGTTTTACTCCCTATATACACGGCCCAGACACAACCCGTCCCTCACCATGGAGCCTGCTTGGGTTTTACTCCCTATATACACGGCCCAGACACGACCCGTCCCTCACCATGGAGCCTGCTTGGGTTTTACTCCCTATATACACGGCCCAGACACAACCCGTCCTTCACCATGGAGCCTGCTTGGGCTTTACTCCCTGTATACACGGCACAGACACGACCCGTCCTTCACCATGGAGCCTGCTTGGGTTTTACTCCCTATATACACTGCCCAGACACGACCCGTCCCTCACCATGGGGCCTGCTTGGGTTTTACTCCCTGTATACACGGCCCAGACACGACCTGTCCATCACCATGGAGCCTGCTTGGGTTTTACTCCCTATATACACGGCCCAGACACGACCCGTCCCTCACCATGGAGCCTGCTTGGGTTTTACTCCCTGTATACACGGCCCAGACACGACCCGTCCTTCACCATGGGACCTGCTTGGGTTTTACTCCCTGTATACACGGCCCAGACACGACCCGTCCTTCACCATGGGACCTGCTTGGGTTTTACTCCCTGTATACACGGCCCAGACACGACCCGTCCTTCACCATGGAGCCTGCTTGGGTTTTACTCCCTGTATACACGGCCCGGACACGACCCGTCCTTCACCATGGAGCCTGGCTGGGTTTTACTCCCTGTATACACGGCCCGGACACGACCCGTCCTTCACCATGGAGCCTGGCTGGGTTTTACTCCCTGTATACACGGCCCAGACACGACCCGTCCCTCACCATGGAGCCTGATTGGGTTTTACTCCCTGTATACACGGCCCAGACACGACCCGTCCCTCACCATGGAGCCTGCTTGGGTTTTACTCCCTGTATACACGGCCCAGACACGACCCGTCCTTCAACATGGAGCCTGCTTGGGTTTTACTCCCTCTATACACGGCCCAGAGACGACCCGTCCCTCACCATGGAGCCTGCTTGGGTTTTACTCCCTGTATACACGGCCCGGACACGACCCGTCCTTCACCATGGAGCCTGGCTGGGTTTTACTCCCTGTATACACGGCCCAGACACGACCCGTCCCTCACCATGGAGCCTGATTGGGTTTTACTCCCTATATACACGGCCCAGACACGACCCGTCCCTCACCATGGAGCCTGCTTGGGTTTTACTCCCTATATACACGGCCCAGACACGACCCGTCCCTCACCATGGAGCCTGCTTGGGTTTTACTCCCTGTATACACGGCCCAGACACGACCCGTCCCTCACCATGGAGCCTGATTGGGTTTTACTCCCTGTGTACACGGCACAGACACGACCCGTCCCTCACCATGGAGCCTGATTGGGTTTTACTCCCTGTATACACGGCACAGACACGACCCGTCCTTCACCATGGAGCCTGCTTGGGTTTTACTCCCTGTATACACGGCACAGACACGACCCGTCCTTCACCATGGAGCCTGCTTGGGTTTTACTCCCTGTATACACGGCCCAGACACGACCCGTCCCTCACCATGGAGCCTGCTTGGGTTTTACTCCCTGTATACACGGCCCAGACACGACCCGTCCCTCACCATGGAGCCTGCTTGGGTTTTACTCCCTGTATACACGGCCCAGACACGACCCGTCCCTCACCATGGAGCCTGCTTGGGTTTTACTCCCTATATACACGGCCCAGACACGACCCGTCCCTCATCATGGAGCCTGCTTGGGTTTTACTCCCTGTATACACGGCCCAGACACGACCCGTCCCACACCATGGAGCCTGCTTGGGTTTTAATCCCTGTATACACGGCACAGACACGACCCGTCCCTCACCATGGAGCCTGCTTGAGCTTTACTCCCTATATACACGGCTCAGACACGACCCGTCCTTCACCATGGAGCCTGCTTGGGTTTTACTCCCTGTATACACGGCCCGGACACGACCCGTCCTTCACCATGGAGCCTGCTTGGGTTTTACTCCCTGTATACACGGCCCAGACACGACCCGTCCTTCACCATGGAGCCTGCTTGGGTTTTACTCCCTATATACACGGCCCAGACACGACCCGTCCATCACCATGGAGCCTGCTTGGGTTTTACTCCCTATATACACGGCCCAGAGACGACCCGTCCTTCACCATGAAGCCTGCTTGGGTTTTACTCCCTGTATACACGGCCCAGAGACGACCCGTCCTTCACCATGGAGCCTGCTTGGGTTTTACTCCCTGTATACACGGCCCAGATACGACCCGTCCTTCACCATGGAGCCTGATTGGGTTTTACTCCCTATATACACGGCCCAGACACAACCCGTCCTTCACCATGGAGCCTGCTTGGGTTTTACTCCCTATATACACGGCCCAGACACAACCCGTCCTTCACCATGGAGCCTGCTTGGGTTTTACTCCCTGTATACACGGCCCAGAGACGACCCGTCCTTCACCATGGAGCCTGCTTGGGTTTTACTCCCTGTATACACGGCCCAGACACGACCCGTACCTCACCATGGAGCCTGCTTGGGTTTTACTCCCTGTATACACGGCCCAGACACGACTCGTCCCTCACCATGGAGCCTGCTTGGGTTTTACTCCCTACATACACGGCCCAGACACGACCCGTCCTTCACCATGGGACCTGCTTGGGTTTTACTCCCTATATACACGGCCCAGAGACGACCCGTCCTTCACCATGGAGCCTGCTTGGGTTTTACTCCCTATATACACGGCCCAGACACGACCCGTCCCTCACCATGGAGCCTGCTTGGGTTTTACTCCCTATATACACGGCCCAGACACGACCCGTCCTTCACCATGGAGCCTGCTTGGGTTTTACTCCCTGTATACACGGCCCAGACACAACCCGTCCTTCACCATGGAGCCTGCTTGGGCTTTACTCCCTGTATACACGGCACAGACATGACCCGTCCTTCACCATGGAGCCTGCTTGGGTTTTACTCCCTATATACACTGCCCAGACACGACCCGTCCCTCACCATGGGGCCTGCTTGGGTTTTACTCCCTGTATACACGGCCCAGACACGACCTGTCCATCACCATGGTGCCTGCTTGGGTTTTACTCCCTGTATACACGGCCCAGACATGACCCGTCCCTCACCATGGAGCCTGCTTGGGTTTTACTCCCTGTATACACGGCCCAGACACGACCCGTCCTTCACCATGGGACCTGCTTGGGTTTTACTCCCTGTATACACGGCCCAGACACGACCCGTCCTTCACCATGGGACCTGCTTGGGTTTTACTCCCTGTATACACGGCCCAGACACGACCCGTCCTTCACCATGGAGCCTGCTTGGGTTTTACTCCCTATATACACGGCCCAGACACGACCCGTCCTTCACCATGGGGCCTGCTTGGGTTTTACTCCCTGTATACACGGCCCAGACACGACCCGTCCTTCACCATGGAGCCTGCTTGGGTATTACTCCCTATATACACGGCACAGACACGACCCGTCCCTCACCATGGAGCCTGATTGGGTTTTACTCCCTGTATACACGGCACAGACACGACCCGTCCTTCACCATGGAGCCTGCTTGGGTTTTACTCCCTGTATACACGGCACAGAGACGACCCGTCCTTCACCATGGAGCCTGCTTGGGTTTTACTCCCTGTATACACGGCCCAGACACGACCCGTCCCTCACCATGGAGCCTGCTTGGGTTTTACTCCCTGTATACACGGCCCAGACACGACCCGTCCCTCACCATGGAGCCTGCTTGGGTTTTACTCCCTGTATACACGGCCCAGACACGACCCGTCCCTCACCATGGAGCCTGCTTGGGTTTTACTCCCTATATACACGGCCCAGACACGACCCGTCCCTCACCATGGAGCCTGCTTGGGTTTTACTCCCTGTATACACGGCCCAGACACGACCCGTCCCTCACCATGGAGCCTGCTTGGGTTTTACTCCCTGTATACACGGCACAGACACGACCCGTCCCTCACCATGGAGCCTGCTTGGGCTTTACTCCCTATATACACGGCTCAGACACGACCCGTCCTTCACCATGGAGCCTGCTTGGGTTTTACTCCCTGTATACACGGCCCGGACACGACCCGTCCTTCACCATGGAGCCTGCTTGGGTTTTACTCCCTGTATACACGGCCCAGACACGACCCGTCCTTCACCATGGAGCCTGCTTGGGTTTTACTCCCTATATACACGGCCCAGACACGACCCGTCCATCACCATGGAGCCTGCTTGGGTTTTACTCCCTATATACACGGCCCAGAGACGACCCGTCCTTCACCATGAAGCCTGCTTGGGTTTTACTCCCTGTATACACGGCCCAGAGACGACCCGTCCTTCACCATGGAGCCTGCTTGGGTTTTACTCCCTGTATACACGGCCCAGATACGACCCGTCCTTCACCATGGAGCCTGATTGGGTTTTACTCCCTATATACACGGCCCAGACACAACCCGTCCTTCACCATGGAGCCTGCTTGGGTTTTACTCCCTATATACACGGCCCAGACACAACCCGTCCTTCACCATGGAGCCTGCTTGGGTTTTACTCCCTGTATACACGGCCCAGAGACGACCCGTCCTTCACCATGGAGCCTGCTTGGGTTTTACTCCCTGTATACACGGCCCAGACACGACCCGTACCTCACCATGGAGCCTGCTTGGGTTTTACTCCCTGTATACACGGCCCAGACACGACCCGTCCCTCACCATGGAGCCTGCTTGGGTTTTACTCCCTACATACACGGCACAGACACGACCCGTCCTTCACCATGGAGCCTGCTTGGGTTTTACTCCCTGTATACACGGCCCAGACACGACCCGTCCTTCACCATGGGACCTGCTTGGGTTTTACTCCCTATATACACGGCCCAGAGACGACCCGTCCTTCACCATGGAGCCTGCTTGGGTTTTACTCCCTATATACACGGCCCAGACACAACCCGTCCCTCACCATGGAGCCTGCTTGGGTTTTACTCCCTATATACACGGCCCAGACACGACCCGTCCTTCACCATGGAGCCTGCTTGGGTTTTACTCCCTGTATACACGGCCCAGACACAACCCGTCCTTCACCATGGAGCCTGCTTGGGCTTTACTCCCTGTATACACGGCACAGACATGACCCGTCCTTCACCATGGAGCCTGCTTGGGTTTTACTCCCTGTATACACGGCCCAGACACGACCTGTCCATCACCATGGAGCCTGCTTGGGTTTTACTCCCTGTATACACGGCCCAGACATGACCCGTCCCTCACCATGGAGCCTGCTTGGGTTTTACTCCCTGTATACACGGCCCAGACACGACCCGTCCTTCACCATGGGACCTGCTTGGGTTTTACTCCCTGTATACACGGCCCAGACACGACCCGTCCTTCACCATGGGACCTGCTTGGGTTTTACTCCCTGTATACACGGCCCAGACACGACCCGTCCTTCACCATGGAGCCTGCTTGGGTTTTACTCCCTATATACACGGCCCAGACACGACCCGTCCTTCACCATGGGGCCTGCTTGGGTTTTACTCCCTGTATACACGGCCCAGACACGACCCGTCCTTCACCATGGAGCCTGCTTGGGTTTTACTCCCTATATACACGGCCCAGACACGACCCGTCCCTCACCATGGAGCCTGCTTGGGTTTTACTCCCTATATACACGGCCCAGACACGACCCGTCCTTCACCATGGAGCCTGCTTGGGTTTTACTCCCTGTATACACGGCCCAGACACGACCCGTCCTTAACCATGGAGCCTGCTTGGGTTTTACTCCCTGTATACACGGCACAGACACGACCCGTCCTTAACCATGGAGCCTGGCTGGGTTTTACTCCCTGTATACACGGCCCGGACACGACCCGTCCTTCACCATGGAGCCTGCTTGGGTTTTACTCCCTATATACACGGCTCAGACACGACCCGTCCTTCACCATGGAGCCTGCTTGGGTTTTACTCCCTGTATACACGGCCCAGACACGACCCGTCCTTCACCATGGAGCCTGCTTGGGTTTTGCTCCCTGTATACACGGCCCAGACACGACCCGTCCTTCACCATGAAGCCTGGCTGGGTTTTACTCCCTATATACACGGCCCAGACAGGACCCGTCCCTCACCATGGAGCCTGCTTGGCTTTTACTCCCTGTATACACGGCCCAGACACGACCCGTCCTTCACCATGAACCCTGGCTGGGTTTTACTCCCTGTATACACGGCCCAGACACGACCCGTCCCTCACCATGGAGCCTGCTTGGGTTTTACTCCCTGTATACACGGCACAGACACGACCCGTCCCTCACCACGGATCCTGCTTGGGTTTTACTCCCTGTATACACGGCCCAGACACGACCCGTCCCTCACCATGGAGCCTGCTTGGGTTTTACTCCCTATATACACGGCCCAGACACGACCCGTCCTTCACCATGGAGCCTGCTTGGGTTTTACTCCCTGTATACACGGCCCAGACACGACCCGTCCCTCACCATGGAGCCTGATTGGGTTTTACTCCCTATATACACGGCCCAGACACGACCCGTCCCTCACCATGGGGCCTGATTGGGTTTTACTCCCTACATACACGGCCCAGACACGACCCGTCCTTCACCATGGGGCCTGCTTGGGTTTTACTCCCTGTTTACACGGCCCAGACACGACCCGTCCTTCACCATGGGGCCTGCTTGGGTTTTACTCCCTACATACACGGCCCAGACACGTCCCGTCCTTCACCATGGAGCCTGCTTGGCTTTTATTCCCTGTATACACGGGCCAGACACGACCCGTCCCTCACCATGGAGCCTGCTTGGGTTTTACTCCCTATATGCACGGCCCAGACACGACCCGTCCCTCACCATGGAGCCTGCTTGGGTTTTACTCCCTGTATACACGGCCCAGACACGACCCGTCCCTCACCATGAAGCCTGCTTGGGTTTTACTCCCTGTGTACACGGCCCAGACACGACCCGTCCTTCACCATGGAGCCTGCTTGGGTTTTACTCCCTATATACACGGCCCAGACACGACCCGTCCTTCACCATGGAGCCTGCTTGGGTTTTACCCCCTGTATACACGGCACAGACACGACCCGTCCTTCACCATGGAGCCTGCTTGGGTTTTACTCCCTATATACACGGCCCAGACACGACCCGTCCTTCACCATGGAGCCTGCTTGGGTTTTACTCCCTATATACACGGCCCAGACACGACCCGTCCATCACCATGGAGCCTGCTTGGGTTTTACTCCCTATATACACGGCCCAGACACAACCCGTCCTTCACCATGGAGCCTGCTTGGGTTTTACTCCCTGTATACACGGCCCAGAGACGACCCGTCCTTCACCATGGAGCCTGCTTGGGTTTTACTCCTTGTATACACGGCCCAGACACGACCCGTCCCTCACCATGGAGCCTGCTTGGGTTTTACTCCCTGTATACACGGCCCAGACACGACCCGTCCCTCACCATGGAGCCTGGCCGGGTTTTACTCCCTACGTACACGGCCCAGACACGACCCGTCCCTCACCATGGAGCCTGCTTGGGTTTTACTCCCTGTATACACGGCCCAGACACGACCCGTCCTTCACCATGGAGCCTGCTTGGGCTTTACTCCCTGTATACACGGCACAGACACGACCCGTCCTTCACCATGGAGCCTGCTGGGGATTTACTCCCTATATACACGGCCCAGACACGACCCGTCCCTCACCATGGGGCCTGCTTGGGTTTTACTCCCTGTAGACACGGCCCAGACACGACCTGTCCAACACCATGGAGCCTGCTTGGGTTTTACTCCCTGTATACACGGCCCAGACATCACCCGTCCCTCACCATGGAGCCTGCTTGGGTTTTACTCCCTGTATACACGGCCCAGACACGACCCGTCCTTCACCATGGAGCCTGCTTGGGTTTTACTCCCTATATACACGGCCCAGACACGTCCCGTCCTTCACCATGGAGCCTGCATGGGTTTTACTCCCTATATACACGGCCCAGACACGACCCGTCCCTCACCATGGAGCCTGCTTGGGTTTTACTCCCTGTATACACGGCCCAGACACGACCCGTCCTTCACCATGGGACCTGCTTGGGTTTTACTCCCTGTATACACGGCCCAGACACGACCCGTCCTTCACCATGGAGCCTGCTTGGGTTTTACTCCCTGTATACACGGCCCAGACACGACCCGTCCCTCACCATGGAGCCTGCTTGGGTTTTACTCCCTGTATACACGGCCCAGACACGACCCGTCCTTCACCATGGAGCCTGCTTGGGTTTTACTCCCTATATACACGGCCTAGACACGACCCGTCCTTCACCATGGGGCCTGCTTGGGTTTTACTCCCTATATACACGGCCCAGACACGACCCGTCCCTCACCATGGAGCCTGCTTGGGTTTTACTCCCTATATACACGGCTCAGACACGACCCGTCCTTCACCATGGAGCCTGCTTGGGTTTTACTCCCTGTATACACGGCCCGGTCACGACCCGTCCTTCACCATGGAGCCTGCTTGGGTTTTACTCCCTGTATACACGGCCCAGACACGACCCGTCCTTCGCCATGGAGCCTGCTTGGGTTTTACTCCCTGTATACACGGCACAGACACGACCCGTCCCTCACCATGGAGCCTGCTTGGGCTTTACTCCCTATATACACGGCCCAGAGACGACCCGTCCTTCACCATGGAGCCTGCTTGGGTTTTACTCCCTGTATACACGGCACAGACACGACCCGTCCTTCACCATGGAGCCTGCTTCGGTTTTACTCCCTATATACACGGCCCAGACACGACCCGTCCTTCACCATGGAGCCTGCTTGGGTTTTCCTCCCTATATACACGGCCCAGAGACGACCCGTCCTTCACCATGGAGCCTGCTTGGGTTTTACTCCCTATATACACGACCCAGAGACGACCCGTCCTTCACCATGGGGCCTGCTTGGGTTTTACTCCCTATATACACGGCCCAGACACGACCCGTCCTTCACCATGGAGCCTGCTTGGGTTTTACTCCCTATATACACGGCCCAGACACGACCCGTCCTTCACCATGGAGCCTGCTTGGGTTTTACTCCCTATATACACGGCCCAGACACGACCCGTCCTTCACCATGGGGCCTGCTTGGGTTTTACTCCCTATATACACGGCCCAGACACGACCCGTCCTTCACCATGGAGCCTGCTTGGGTTTTACTCCCTCTATACACGGCCCAGACACGACCCGTCCTTCACCATGGAGCCTGCTTGGGTTTTACTCCCTGTATACATGGCCCAGACACGACACGTCCTTCACCATGAAGCCTGCTTGGGTTTTACTCCCTGTATACACGGCCCAGACACGACCCGTCCCTCACCATGGAGCCTGATTGGGTTTTGCTCCCTGTATACACGGCCCAGACACGACCCGTCCTTCACCATGGAGCCTGATTGGGTTTTACTCCCTACATACACAGCCCAAATACGACCCATCCTTCACCATGGAGCCTGGCTAGGTTTTACTCCCTGTATACGCGGCCCAGACACGACCCGTCCTTCTCCATGGAGCCTGGCTGGGTTTTACTCCCTATGTACACGGCCCAGACACGACCCGTCCCTCACCATGGAGCCTGCTTGGCTTTTACTCCCTGTATACACGGCCCAGACACGACCCGTCCTTCACCATGGAGCCTGCTTGGGTTTTACTCCCTGTATACACGGCACAGACACGACCCGTCCGTCACAATGGAGCCTGCTTGGGTTTTACTCCCTATATACACGGCCCAGACACGACCCGTCCATCACCATGGAGCCTGCTTGGGTTTTACTCCCTATATACACGGCCCAGACACAACCCGTCCTTCACCATGGGGCCTGCTTGGGTTTTACTCCCTATATACACGGCCCAGACACGACCCGTCCATCACCATGGAGCCTGCTTGGGTTTTACTCCCTATATACACGACCCAGAGACGACCCGTCCTTCACCATGGGGCCTGCTTGGGTTTTACTCCCTATATACACGGCCCAGACACGACCCGTCCTTCACCATGGAGCCTGCTTGGGTTTTACTCCCTATATACACGGCCCAGACACGACCCGTCCTTCACCATGGAGCCTGCTTGGGTTTTACTCCCTATATACACGGCCCAGACACGACCCGTCCTTCACCATGGGGCCTGCTTGGGTTTTACTCCCTATATACACGGCCCAGACACGACCCGTCCTTCACCATGGAGCCTGCTTGGGTTTTACTCCCTCTATACACGGCCCAGACACGACCCGTCCTTCACCATGGAGCCTGCTTGGGTTTTACTCCCTGTATACACGGCCCAGACACGACACGTCCTTCACCATGAAGCCTGCTTGGGTTTTACTCCCTGTATACACGGCCCAGACACGACCCGTCCCTCACCATGGAGCCTGATTGGGTTTTGCTCCCTGTATACACGGCCCAGACACGACCCGTCCTTCACCATGGAGCCTGATTGGGTTTTACTCCCTACATACACAGCCCAAATACGACCCATCCTTCACCATGGAGCCTGGCTAGGTTTTACTCCCTGTATACGCGGCCCAGACACGACCCGTCCTTCTCCATGGAGCCTGGCTGGGTTTTACTCCCTATGTACACGGCCCAGACACGACCCGTCCCTCACCATGGAGCCTGCTTGGCTTTTACTCCCTATATACACGGCCCAGACACGACCCGTCCCTCACCATGGAGCCTGCTTGGGTTTTACTCCCTGTATACACGGCCCAGACACGACCCGTCCCTCACCATGGAGCCTGCTTGGGTTTTACTCCCTGTATACACGGCACAGACACGACCCGTCCCTCACCATGGAGCCTGCTTGGGCTTTACTCCCTATATACACGGCTCAGACACGACCCGTCCTTCACCATGGAGCCTGCTTGGGTTTTACTCCCTGTATACACGGCCCGGACACGACCCGTCCTTCACCATGGAGCCTGCTTGGGTTTTACTCCCTGTATACACGGCCCAGACACGACCCGTCCTTCACCATGGAGCCTGCTTGGGTTTTACTCCCTATATACACGGCCCAGACACGACCCGTCCATCACCATGGAGCCTGCTTGGGTTTTACTCCCTATATACACGGCCCAGAGACGACCCGTCCTTCACCATGAAGCCTGCTTGGGTTTTACTCCCTGTATACACGGCCCAGAGACGACCCGTCCTTCACCATGGAGCCTGCTTGGGTTTTACTCCCTGTATACACGGCCCAGATACGACCCGTCCTTCACCATGGAGCCTGATTGGGTTTTACTCCCTATATACACGGCCCAGACACAACCCGTCCTTCACCATGGAGCCTGCTTGGGTTTTACTCCCTATATACACGGCCCAGACACAACCCGTCCTTCACCATGGAGCCTGCTTGGGTTTTACTCCCTGTATACACGGCCCAGAGACGACCCGTCCTTCACCATGGAGCCTGCTTGGGTTTTACTCCCTGTATACACGGCCCAGACACGACCCGTACCTCACCATGGAGCCTGCTTGGGTTTTACTCCCTGTATACACGGCCCAGACACGACCCGTCCCTCACCATGGAGCCTGCTTGGGTTTTACTCCCTACATACACGGCACAGACACGACCCGTCCTTCACCATGGAGCCTGCTTGGGTTTTACTCCCTGTATACACGGCCCAGACACGACCCGTCCTTCACCATGGGACCTGCTTGGGTTTTACTCCCTATATACACGGCCCAGAGACGACCCGTCCTTCACCATGGAGCCTGCTTGGGTTTTACTCCCTATATACACGGCCCAGACACAACCCGTCCCTCACCATGGAGCCTGCTTGGGTTTTACTCCCTATATACACGGCCCAGACACGACCCGTCCTTCACCATGGAGCCTGCTTGGGTTTTACTCCCTGTATACACGGCCCAGACACAACCCGTCCTTCACCATGGAGCCTGCTTGGGCTTTACTCCCTGTATACACGGCACAGACATGACCCGTCCTTCACCATGGAGCCTGCTTGGGTTTTACTCCCTGTATACACGGCCCAGACACGACCTGTCCATCACCATGGAGCCTGCTTGGGTTTTACTCCCTGTATACACGGCCCAGACATGACCCGTCCCTCACCATGGAGCCTGCTTGGGTTTTACTCCCTGTATACACGGCCCAGACACGACCCGTCCTTCACCATGGGACCTGCTTGGGTTTTACTCCCTGTATACACGGCCCAGACACGACCCGTCCTTCACCATGGGACCTGCTTGGGTTTTACTCCCTGTATACACGGCCCAGACACGACCCGTCCTTCACCATGGAGCCTGCTTGGGTTTTACTCCCTATATACACGGCCCAGACACGACCCGTCCTTCACCATGGGGCCTGCTTGGGTTTTACTCCCTGTATACACGGCCCAGACACGACCCGTCCTTCACCATGGAGCCTGCTTGGGTTTTACTCCCTATATACACGGCCCAGACACGACCCGTCCCTCACCATGGAGCCTGCTTGGGTTTTACTCCCTATATACACGGCCCAGACACGACCCGTCCTTCACCATGGAGCCTGCTTGGGTTTTACTCCCTGTATACACGGCCCAGACACGACCCGTCCTTAACCATGGAGCCTGCTTGGGTTTTACTCCCTGTATACACGGCACAGACACGACCCGTCCTTAACCATGGAGCCTGGCTGGGTTTTACTCCCTGTATACACGGCCCGGACACGACCCGTCCTTCACCATGGAGCCTGCTTGGGTTTTACTCCCTATATACACGGCTCAGACACGACCCGTCCTTCACCATGGAGCCTGCTTGGGTTTTACTCCCTGTATACACGGCCCAGACACGACCCGTCCTTCACCATGGAGCCTGCTTGGGTTTTGCTCCCTGTATACACGGCCCAGACACGACCCGTCCTTCACCATGAAGCCTGGCTGGGTTTTACTCCCTATATACACGGCCCAGACAGGACCCGTCCCTCACCATGGAGCCTGCTTGGCTTTTACTCCCTGTATACACGGCCCAGACACGACCCGTCCTTCACCATGAACCCTGGCTGGGTTTTACTCCCTGTATACACGGCCCAGACACGACCCGTCCCTCACCATGGAGCCTGCTTGGGTTTTACTCCCTGTATACACGGCACAGACACGACCCGTCCCTCACCACGGATCCTGCTTGGGTTTTACTCCCTGTATACACGGCCCAGACACGACCCGTCCCTCACCATGGAGCCTGCTTGGGTTTTACTCCCTATATACACGGCCCAGACACGACCCGTCCTTCACCATGGAGCCTGCTTGGGTTTTACTCCCTGTATACACGGCCCAGACACGACCCGTCCCTCACCATGGAGCCTGATTGGGTTTTACTCCCTATATACACGGCCCAGACACGACCCGTCCCTCACCATGGGGCCTGATTGGGTTTTACTCCCTACATACACGGCCCAGACACGACCCGTCCTTCACCATGGGGCCTGCTTGGGTTTTACTCCCTGTTTACACGGCCCAGACACGACCCGTCCTTCACCATGGGGCCTGCTTGGGTTTTACTCCCTACATACACGGCCCAGACACGTCCCGTCCTTCACCATGGAGCCTGCTTGGCTTTTATTCCCTGTATACACGGGCCAGACACGACCCGTCCCTCACCATGGAGCCTGCTTGGGTTTTACTCCCTATATGCACGGCCCAGACACGACCCGTCCCTCACCATGGAGCCTGCTTGGGTTTTACTCCCTGTATACACGGCCCAGACACGACCCGTCCCTCACCATGAAGCCTGCTTGGGTTTTACTCCCTGTGTACACGGCCCAGACACGACCCGTCCTTCACCATGGAGCCTGCTTGGGTTTTACTCCCTATATACACGGCCCAGACACGACCCGTCCTTCACCATGGAGCCTGCTTGGGTTTTACCCCCTGTATACACGGCACAGACACGACCCGTCCTTCACCATGGAGCCTGCTTGGGTTTTACTCCCTATATACACGGCCCAGACACGACCCGTCCTTCACCATGGAGCCTGCTTGGGTTTTACTCCCTATATACACGGCCCAGACACGACCCGTCCATCACCATGGAGCCTGCTTGGGTTTTACTCCCTATATACACGGCCCAGACACAACCCGTCCTTCACCATGGAGCCTGCTTGGGTTTTACTCCCTGTATACACGGCCCAGAGACGACCCGTCCTTCACCATGGAGCCTGCTTGGGTTTTACTCCTTGTATACACGGCCCAGACACGACCCGTCCCTCACCATGGAGCCTGCTTGGGTTTTACTCCCTGTATACACGGCCCAGACACGACCCGTCCCTCACCATGGAGCCTGGCCGGGTTTTACTCCCTACGTACACGGCCCAGACACGACCCGTCCCTCACCATGGAGCCTGCTTGGGTTTTACTCCCTGTATACACGGCCCAGACACGACCCGTCCTTCACCATGGAGCCTGCTTGGGCTTTACTCCCTGTATACACGGCACAGACACGACCCGTCCTTCACCATGGAGCCTGCTGGGGATTTACTCCCTATATACACGGCCCAGACACGACCCGTCCCTCACCATGGGGCCTGCTTGGGTTTTACTCCCTGTAGACACGGCCCAGACACGACCTGTCCAACACCATGGAGCCTGCTTGGGTTTTACTCCCTGTATACACGGCCCAGACATCACCCGTCCCTCACCATGGAGCCTGCTTGGGTTTTACTCCCTGTATACACGGCCCAGACACGACCCGTCCTTCACCATGGAGCCTGCTTGGGTTTTACTCCCTATATACACGGCCCAGACACGTCCCGTCCTTCACCATGGAGCCTGCATGGGTTTTACTCCCTATATACACGGCCCAGACACGACCCGTCCCTCACCATGGAGCCTGCTTGGGTTTTACTCCCTGTATACACGGCCCAGACACGACCCGTCCTTCACCATGGGACCTGCTTGGGTTTTACTCCCTGTATACACGGCCCAGACACGACCCGTCCTTCACCATGGAGCCTGCTTGGGTTTTACTCCCTGTATACACGGCCCAGACACGACCCGTCCCTCACCATGGAGCCTGCTTGGGTTTTACTCCCTGTATACACGGCCCAGACACGACCCGTCCTTCACCATGGAGCCTGCTTGGGTTTTACTCCCTATATACACGGCCTAGACACGACCCGTCCTTCACCATGGGGCCTGCTTGGGTTTTACTCCCTATATACACGGCCCAGACACGACCCGTCCCTCACCATGGAGCCTGCTTGGGTTTTACTCCCTATATACACGGCTCAGACACGACCCGTCCTTCACCATGGAGCCTGCTTGGGTTTTACTCCCTGTATACACGGCCCGGTCACGACCCGTCCTTCACCATGGAGCCTGCTTGGGTTTTACTCCCTGTATACACGGCCCAGACACGACCCGTCCTTCGCCATGGAGCCTGCTTGGGTTTTACTCCCTGTATACACGGCACAGACACGACCCGTCCCTCACCATGGAGCCTGCTTGGGCTTTACTCCCTATATACACGGCCCAGAGACGACCCGTCCTTCACCATGGAGCCTGCTTGGGTTTTACTCCCTGTATACACGGCACAGACACGACCCGTCCTTCACCATGGAGCCTGCTTCGGTTTTACTCCCTATATACACGGCCCAGACACGACCCGTCCTTCACCATGGAGCCTGCTTGGGTTTTCCTCCCTATATACACGGCCCAGAGACGACCCGTCCTTCACCATGGAGCCTGCTTGGGTTTTACTCCCTATATACACGACCCAGAGACGACCCGTCCTTCACCATGGGGCCTGCTTGGGTTTTACTCCCTATATACACGGCCCAGACACGACCCGTCCTTCACCATGGAGCCTGCTTGGGTTTTACTCCCTATATACACGGCCCAGACACGACCCGTCCTTCACCATGGAGCCTGCTTGGGTTTTACTCCCTATATACACGGCCCAGACACGACCCGTCCTTCACCATGGGGCCTGCTTGGGTTTTACTCCCTATATACACGGCCCAGACACGACCCGTCCTTCACCATGGAGCCTGCTTGGGTTTTACTCCCTCTATACACGGCCCAGACACGACCCGTCCTTCACCATGGAGCCTGCTTGGGTTTTACTCCCTGTATACATGGCCCAGACACGACACGTCCTTCACCATGAAGCCTGCTTGGGTTTTACTCCCTGTATACACGGCCCAGACACGACCCGTCCCTCACCATGGAGCCTGATTGGGTTTTGCTCCCTGTATACACGGCCCAGACACGACCCGTCCTTCACCATGGAGCCTGATTGGGTTTTACTCCCTACATACACAGCCCAAATACGACCCATCCTTCACCATGGAGCCTGGCTAGGTTTTACTCCCTGTATACGCGGCCCAGACACGACCCGTCCTTCTCCATGGAGCCTGGCTGGGTTTTACTCCCTATGTACACGGCCCAGACACGACCCGTCCCTCACCATGGAGCCTGCTTGGCTTTTACTCCCTGTATACACGGCCCAGACACGACCCGTCCTTCACCATGGAGCCTGCTTGGGTTTTACTCCCTGTATACACGGCACAGACACGACCCGTCCGTCACAATGGAGCCTGCTTGGGTTTTACTCCCTATATACACGGCCCAGACACGACCCGTCCATCACCATGGAGCCTGCTTGGGTTTTACTCCCTATATACACGGCCCAGACACAACCCGTCCTTCACCATGGGGCCTGCTTGGGTTTTACTCCCTATATACACGGCCCAGACACGACCCGTCCATCACCATGGAGCCTGCTTGGGTTTTACTCCCTATATACACGACCCAGAGACGACCCGTCCTTCACCATGGGGCCTGCTTGGGTTTTACTCCCTATATACACGGCCCAGACACGACCCGTCCTTCACCATGGAGCCTGCTTGGGTTTTACTCCCTATATACACGGCCCAGACACGACCCGTCCTTCACCATGGAGCCTGCTTGGGTTTTACTCCCTATATACACGGCCCAGACACGACCCGTCCTTCACCATGGGGCCTGCTTGGGTTTTACTCCCTATATACACGGCCCAGACACGACCCGTCCTTCACCATGGAGCCTGCTTGGGTTTTACTCCCTCTATACACGGCCCAGACACGACCCGTCCTTCACCATGGAGCCTGCTTGGGTTTTACTCCCTGTATACACGGCCCAGACACGACACGTCCTTCACCATGAAGCCTGCTTGGGTTTTACTCCCTGTATACACGGCCCAGACACGACCCGTCCCTCACCATGGAGCCTGATTGGGTTTTGCTCCCTGTATACACGGCCCAGACACGACCCGTCCTTCACCATGGAGCCTGATTGGGTTTTACTCCCTACATACACAGCCCAAATACGACCCATCCTTCACCATGGAGCCTGGCTAGGTTTTACTCCCTGTATACGCGGCCCAGACACGACCCGTCCTTCTCCATGGAGCCTGGCTGGGTTTTACTCCCTATGTACACGGCCCAGACACGACCCGTCCCTCACCATGGAGCCTGCTTGGCTTTTACTCCCTGTATACACGGCCCAGACACGACCCGTCCCTCACCATGGAGCCTGGCCGGGTTTTACTCCCTACGTACACGGCCCAGACACGAACCGTCCCTCACCATGGAGCCTGCTTGGGTTTTACTCCCTGTATACACGGCCCAGACACGACCCGTCCTTCACCATGGAGCCTGCTTGGGTTTTACTCTCTGTATACACGGCCCGGACACGACCCGTCCTTCACCATGGAGCCTGCTTGGGTTTTACTCTCTGTATACACGGCCCAGACACGACCCGTCCTTCACCATGGAGCCTGCTTGGGTTTTACTCCCTGTATACACGGCCCAGATACGACCCGTCCTTCACCATGGAGCCTGATTGGGTTTTACTCCCTATATACACGGCCCAGACACAACCCGTCCTTCACCATGGAGCCTGCTTGGGTTTTACTCCCTATATACACGGCCCAGACACAACCCGTCCTTCACCATGGAGCCTGCTTGGGTTTTACTCCCTGTATACACGGCCCAGAGACGACCCGTCCTTCACCATGGAGCCTGCTTGGGTTTTACTCCCTGTATACACGGCCCAGATACGACCCGTCCTTCACCATGGAGCCTGATTGGGTTTTACTCCCTATATACACGGCCCAGACACAACCCGTCCTTCACCATGGAGCCTGCTTGGGTTTTACTCCCTATATACACGGCCCAGACACAACCCGTCCTTCACCATGGAGCCTGCTTGGGTTTTACTCCCTGTATACACGGCCCAGACACGACCTGTCCCTCACCATGGAGCCTGCTTGGGTTTTACTCCCTGTATACACGGCCCAGAGACGACCCGTCCTTCACCATGGAGCCTGCTTGGGTTTTACTCCCTGTATACACGGCCCAGACACGACCCGTCCCTCACCATGGAGCCTGCTTGGGTTTTACTCCCTGTATACACGGCCCAGACACGACCCGTCCCTCACCATGGAGCCTGCTTGGGTTTTACTCCCTGTATACACGGCACAGACACGACCCGTCCGTCACAATGGAGCCTGCTTGGGTTTTACTCCCTATATACACGGCCCAGACACGACCCGTCCATCACCATGGAGCCTGCTTGGGTTTTACTCCCTATATACACGGCCCAGACACAACCCGTCCTTCACCATGGAGCCTGCTTGGGTTTTACTCCCTGTATACACGGCCCAGACACGACCCGTCCTTCACCATGGAGCCTGCTTGGGTTTTACTCCCTATATACACGACCCAGACACGACCCGTCCCTCACCATGGAGCCTGCTTGGGTTTTACTCCCTACGTACACGGCCCAGACACGACCCGTCCTTCACCATGGAGCCTGCTTGGGTTTTACTCCCTATATACACGGCCCAGACACGACCCGTCCCTCACCATGGAGCCTGCTTGGGTTTTACTCCCTGTATACACGGCCCAGACACGACCCGTCCTTCACCATGGGACCTGCTTGGGTTTTACTCCCTGTATACACGGCCCAGACACGACCCGTCCTTCACCATGGGACCTGCTTGGGTTTTACTCCCTGTAGACACGGCCCAGACACGACCCGTCCCTCACCATGGGGCCTGCTTGGGTTTTACTCCCTGTATACACGGCCCAGACACGACCCGTCCCTCACCATGGAGCCTGATTGGGTTTTACTCCCTATATACACGGCCCAGACATGACCCGTCCTTCACCATGGAGCCTGCTTGGGTTTTACTCCCTATATACACGGCCCAGAGACGACCCGTCCCTCACCATGGAGCCTGCTTGGGTTTTACTCCGTATATACACGGCCCAGACACGACCCGTCCCTCACCATGGAGCCTGCTTGGGTTTTACTCCCTGTATACACGGCCCAGACACGACCTGTCCCTCACCATGGAGCCTGATTGGGTTTTACTCCCTGTATACACGGCACAGACACGACCCGTCCCTCACCATGGAGCCTGAATGGGTTTTACTCCCTGTATACACGGCACAGACACGACCCTTCCTTCACCATGGAGCCTGCTTGGGTTTTACTCCCTGTATACACGGCACAGACACGACCCGTCCTTCACCATGGAGCCTGCTTGGGTTTTACTCCCTGTATACACGGCCCAGACACGACCCGTCCCTCACCATGGAGCCTGCTTGGGTTTTACTCCCTGTATACACGGCCCAGACACGACCCGTCCCTCACCATGGAGCCTGCTTGGGTTTTACTCCCTGTATACACGGCCCAGACACGACCCGTCCCTCACCATGGAGCCTGCTTGGGTTTTACTCCCTATATACACGGCCCAGACACGACCCGTCCCTCACCAGGGAGCCTGCTTGGGTTTTACTCCCTGTATACACGGCCCAGACACGACCCGTCCCTCACCATGGAGCCTGCTTGGGTTTTACTCCCTGTATACACGGCACAGACACGACCCGTCCCTCACCATGGAGCCTGCTTGGGCTTTACTCCCTATATACACGGCTCAGACACGACCCGTCCTTCACCATGGAGCCTGCTTGGGTTTTACTCCCTGTATACACGGCCCGGACAAGACCCGTCCTTCACCATGGAGCCTGCTTGGGTTTTACTCCCTGTATACACGGCCCAGACACGACCCGTCCTTCACCATGGAGCCTGCTTGGGTTTTACTCCCTATATACACGGCCCAGACATGACCCGTCCATCACCATGGAGCCTGCTTGGGTTTTACTCCCTATATACACGGCCCAGAGACGACCCGTCCTTCACCATGAAGCCTGCTTGGGTTTTACTCCCTGTATACACGGCCCAGAGACGACCCGTCCTTCACCATGGAGCCTGCTTGGGTTTTACTCCCTGTATACACGGCCCAGACACGACCCGTCCCTCACCATGGAGCCTGCTTGGGCTTTACTCCCTATATACACGGCCCAGATACGACCCGTCCTTCACCATGGAGCCTGATTGGGTTTTACTCCCTATATACACGGCCCAGACACAACCCGTCCTTCACCATGGAGCCTGCTTGGGTTTTACTCCCTATATACACGGCCCAGACACAACCCGTCCTTCACCATGGAGCCTGCTTGGGTTTTACTCCCTGTATACACGGCCCAGAGACGACCCGTCCTTCACCATGGAGCCTGCTTGGGTTTTACTCCCTGTATACACGGCCCAGACACGACCCGTCCCTCACCATGGAGCCTGCTTGGGTTTTACTCCCTGTATACACGGCCCAGACACGACTCGTACCTCACCATGGAGCCTGCTTGGGTTTTACTCCCTACGTACACGGCCCAGACACGACCCGTCCTTCACCATGGAGCCTGCTTGGGTTTTACTCCCTATATACACGGCCCAGACACGACCCGTCCTTCACCATGGAGCCTGCTTGGGTTTTACTCCCTGTATACACGGCACAGACACGACCCGTCCCTCACCATGGAGCCTGCTTGGGTTTTACTCCCTATATACACGGCCCAGACACGACCCGTCCCTCACCATGGGGCCTGATTGGGTTTTACTCCCTATATACACGGCCCAGACACGACCCGTCCTTCACCATGGAGCCTGTTTGGGTTTTACTCCCTATATACACGGCCCAGACACGACCCGTCCTTCAGCATGGAGCCTGCTTGGGTTTTACTCCCTGTATACACGGCCCAGACACGACCCGTCCTTAACCATGGAGCCTGCTTGGGTTTTACTCCCTGTATACACGGCACAGACACGACCCGTCCTTAACCATGGAGCCTGGCTGGGTTTTACTCCCTGTATACACGGCCCGGACACGACCCGTCCTTCACCATGGAGCCTGCTTGGGTTTTACTCCCTATATACACGGCTCAGACACGACCCGTCCTTCACCATGGAGCCTGCTTGGGTTTTACTCCCTGTATACACGGCCCAGACACGACCCGTCCTTCACCATGGAGCCTGCTTGGGTTTTGCTCCCTGTATACACGGCCCAGACACGACCCGTCCTTCACCATGAAGCCTGGCTGGGTTTTACTCCCTATATACACGGCCCAGACATGACCCGTCCCTCACCATGGAGCCTGCTTGGGTTTTACTCCCTATATACACGGCCCAGACACGACCCGTCCCTCACCATGGAGCCTGCTTGGGTTTTACTCCCTATATACACTGCCCAGACACGACCCGTCCCTCACCATGGGGCCTGCTTGGGTTTTACTCCCTGTATACACGGCCCAGACACGACCTGTCCATCACCATGGAGCCTGCTTGGGTTTTACTCCCTGTATACACGGCCCAGACATGACCCGTCCCTCACCATGGAGCCTGCTTGGGTTTTACTCCCTGTATACACGGCCCAGACACGACCCGTCCTTCACCATGGGACCTGCTTGGGTTTTACTCCCAGTATACACGGCCCAGACACGACCCGTCCTTCACCATGGAGCCTGCTTGGGTTTTACTCCCTGTATACACGGCACAGACATGACCCGTCCTTCACCATGGAGCCTGCTTGGGTTTTACTCCCTATATACACTGCCCAGACACGACCCGTCCCTCACCATGGGGCCTGCTTGGGTTTTACTCCCTGTATACACGGCCCAGACACGACCTGTCCATCACCATGGAGCCTGCTTGGGTTTTACTCCCTGTATACACGGCCCAGACATGACCCGTCCCTCACCATGGAGCCTGCTTGGGTTTTACTCCCTGTATACACGGCCCAGACACGACCCGTCCTTCACCATGGGACCTGCTTGGGTTTTACTCCCTGTATACACGGCCCAGACACGACCCGTCCTTCACCATGGGACCTGCTTGGGTTTTACTCCCTATATACACGGCCCAGACACGACCCGTCCTTCACCATGGAGCCTGCTTGGGTTTTACTCCCTGTATACAAGGCACAGACATGACCCGTCCTTCACCATGGAGCCTGCTTGGGTTTTACTCCCTATATACACTGCCCAGACACGACCCGTCCCTCTCCATGGGGCCTGCTTGGGTTTTACTCCCTGTATACACGGCCCAGACACGACCTGTCCATCACCATGGAGCCTGCTTGGGTTTTACTCCCTGTATACACGGCCCAGACATGACCCGTCCCTCACCATGGAGCCTGCTTGGGTTTTACTCCCTGTATACACGGCCCAGACACGACCTGTCCTTCACCATGGGACCTGCTTGGGTTTTACTCCCTGTATACACGGCCCAGACACGACCCGTCCTTCACCATGGGACCTGCTTGGGTTTTACTCCCTGTATACACGGCCCAGACACGACCCGTCCTTCACCATGGAGCCTGCTTGGGTTTTACTCCCTGTATACACGGCCCGGACACGACCCGTCCTTCACCATGGAGCCTGGCTGGGTTTTACTCCCTGTATACACGGCCCAGACACGACCTGTCCCTCACCATGGAGCCTGATTGGGTTTTACTCCCTATATACACGGCCCAGACACGACCCGTCCTTCACCATGGAGCCTGCTTGGGTTTTACTCCCTATATACACGGCCCAGACACGACCCGTCCTTCACCATGGGGCCTGCTTGGGTTTTACTCCCTATATACACGGCCCAGACACGACCCGTCCCTCACCATGGGGCCTGCTTGGGTTTTACTCCCTATATACACGGCCCAGACACGACCCGTCCCTCACCATGGAGCCTGCTTGGGTTTTACTCCCTGTATACACGGCCCAGACACGACCCGTCCTTCACCATGGAGCCTGCTTGGGTTTTACTCCCTATATACACGGCCCAGACACGACCCGTCCCTCACCATGGAGCCTGCTTGGGTTTTACTCCCTATATACACGGCCCAGACACGACCCGTCCTTCACCATGGAGCCTGCTTGGGTTTTACTCCCTGTATACACGGCCCAGACACGACCCGTCCTTAACCATGGAGCCTGCTTGGGTTTTACTCCCTGTATACACGGCACAGACACGACCCGTCCTTAACCATGGAGCCTGGCTGGGTTTTACTCCCTGTATACACGGCCCGGACACGACCCGTCCTTCACCATGGAGCCTGCTTGGGTTTTACTCCCTATATACACGGCTCAGACACGACCCGTCCTTCACCATGGAGCCTGCTTGGGTTTTACTCCCTGTATACACGGCCCAGACACGACACGTCCTTCACCATGGAGCCTGCTTGGGTTTTGCTCCCTGTATACACGGCCCAGACACGACCCGTCCTTCACCATGAAGCCTGGCTGGGTTTTACTCCCTAT
Organism: Hypanus sabinus; assembly: GCF_030144855.1. Taxonomy (NCBI): domain Eukaryota; kingdom Metazoa; phylum Chordata; class Chondrichthyes; order Myliobatiformes; family Dasyatidae; genus Hypanus; species Hypanus sabinus. Next base: position 158,528,576 of record NC_082715.1, on the reverse strand, counting down.
ATACACGGCCCAGACATGACCCGTCCCTCACCATGGAGCCTGCTTGGGTTTTACTCCCTGTATACACGGCCCAGACACGACCCGTCCTTCACCATGAAGCCTGGCTGGGTTTTACTCCCTGTATACACGGCCCAGACACGACCCGTCCCTCACCATGGAGCCTCCTTGGGTTTTACTCCCTGTATACACGGCACAGACACGACCCGTCCCTCACCACGGATCCTGCTTGGGTTTTACTCCCTGTATACACGGCCCAGACACGACCTGTCCATCACCATGGAGCCTGCTTGGGTTTTACTCCCTGTATACACGGCCCAGACATGACCCGTCCCTCACCATGGAGCCTGCTTGGGTTTTACTCCCTGTATACACGGCCCAGACACGACCTGTCCTTCACCATGGGACCTGCTTGGGTTTTACTCCCTGTATACACGGCCCAGACACGACCCGTCCTTCACCATGGGACCTGCTTGGGTTTTACTCCCTGTATACACGGCCCAGACACGACCCGTCCTTCACCATGGGACCTGCTTGGGTTTTACTCCCTGTATACACGGCCCAGACACGACCCGTCCTTCACCATGGAGCCTGCTTGGGTTTTACTCCCTATATACACGGCCCAGACACGACCCGTCCCTCACCATGGAGCCTGCTTGGGTTTTACTCCCTATATACACGGCCCAGACACGACCCGTCCTTCACCATGGAGCCTGCTTGGGTTTTACTCCCTGTATACACGGCACAGACACGACCCGTCCTTCACCATGGAGCCTGCTTGGGTTTTACTCCCTATATACACGGCCCAGACACGACCCATCCTTCACCATGGAGCCTGCTTGGGTTTTCCTCCCTATATACACGGCCCAGAGACGACCCGTCCTTCACCATGGAGCCTGCTTGGGTTTTACTCCCTATATACACGGCCCAGACACGACCCATCCTTCACCATGGAGCCTGCTTGGGTTTTCCTCCCTATATACACGGCCCAGAGACGACCCGTCCTTCACCATGGAGCCTGCTTGGGTTTTACTCCCTATATACACGACCCAGAGACGACCCGTCCTTCACCATGGGGCCTGCTTGGGTTTTACTCCCTATATACACGGCCCAGACACGACCCGTCCTTCACCATGGAGCCTGCTTGGGTTTTACTCCCTATATACACGGCCCAGACACGACCCGTCCTTCACCATAGAGCCTGCTTGGGTTTTACTCCCTATATACACGGCCCAGACACGACCCGTCCTTCACCATGGGGCCTGCTTGGGTTTTACTCCCTATATACACGGCCCAGACACGACCCGTCCTTCACCATGGAGCCTGCTTGGGTTTTACTCCCTCTATACACGGCCCAGACACGACCCGTCCTTCACCATGGAGCCTGCTTGGGTTTTACTCCCTGTATACACGGCCCAGACACGACACGTCCTTCACCATGAAGCCTGCTTGGGTTTTACTCCCTGTATACACGGCCCAGACACGACCCGTCCCTCACCATGGAGCCTGATTGGGTTTTGCTCCCTGTATACACGGCCCAGACACGACCCGTCCTTCACCATGGAGCCTGATTGGGTTTTACTCCCTACATACACAGCCCAAATACGACCCGTCCTTCACCATGGAGCCTGCTTGGGTTTTACTCCCTGTATACACGGCCCAGAGACGACCCGTCCTTCACCATGGAGCCTGCTTGGGTTTTACTCCCTGTATACACGGCCCAGATACGACCCGTCCTTCACCATGGAGCCTGATTGGGTTTTACTCCCTATATACACGGCCCAGACACAACCCGTCCTTCACCATGGAGCCTGCTTGGGTTTTACTCCCTATATACACGGCCCAGACACAACCCGTCCTTCACCATGGAGCCTGCTTGGGTTTTACTCCCTGTATACACGGCCCAGACACGACCCGTCCCTCACCATGGAGCCTGCTTGGGTTTTACTCCCTGTATACACGGCCCAGAGACGACCCGTCCTTCACCATGGAGCCTGCTTGGGTTTTACTCCCTGTATACACGGCCCAGACACGACCCGTCCCTCACCATGGAGCCTGCTTGGGTTTTACTCCCTGTATACACGGCCCAGACACGACCCGTCCCTCACCATGGAGCCTGCTTGGGTTTTACTCCCTGTATACACGGCACAGACACGACCCGTCCGTCACAATGGAGCCTGCTTGGGTTTTACTCCCTATATACACGGCCCAGACACGACCCGTCCATCACCATGGAGCCTGCTTGGGTTTTACTCCCTATATACACGGCCCAGACACAACCCGTCCTTCACCATGGAGCCTGCTTGGGTTTTACTCCCTGTATACACGGCCCAGACACGACCCGTCCTTCACCATGGAGCCTGATTGGGTTTTACTCCCTGTATACACGGCACAGACACGACCCTTCCTTCACCATGGAGCCTGCTTGGGTTTTACTCCACGTATACACGGCACAGACACGACCCGTCCTTCACCATGGAGCCTGCTTGGGTTTTACTCCCTGTATACACGGCCCAGACACGACCCGTCCCTCACCATGGAGCCTGCTTGGGTTTTACTCCCTGTATACACGGCCCAGACACGACCCGTCCCTCACCATGGAGCCTGCTTGGGTTTTACTCCCTGTATACACGGCCCAGACACGACCCGTCCCTCACCATGGAGCCTGCTTGGGTTTTACTCCCTATATACACGGCCCAGACACGACCCGTCCCTCACCATGGAGCCTGCTTGGGTTTTACTCCCTGTATACACGGCCCAGACACGACCCGTCCCTCACCATGGAGCCTGCTTGGGTTTTACTCCCTGTATACACGGCACAGACACGACCCGTCCCTCACCATGGAGCCTGCTTGGGCTTTACTCCCTATATACACGGCTCAGACACGACCCGTCCTTCACCATGGAGCCTGCTTGGGTTTTACTCCCTGTATACACGGCCCGGACACGACCCGTCCTTCACCATGGAGCCTGCTTGGGTTTTTCTCCCTGTATACACGGCCCAGACACGACCCGTCCTTCACCATGGAGCCTGCTTGGGTTTTACTCCCTATATACACGGCCCAGACATGACCCGTCCATCACCATGGAGCCTGCTTGGGTTTTACTCCCTATATACACGGCCCAGAGACGACCCGTCCTTCACCATGAAGCCTGCTTGGGTTTTACTCCCTGTATACACGGCCCAGAGACGACCCGTCCTTCACCATGGAGCCTGCTTGGGTTTTACTCCCTGTATACACGGCCCAGACACGACCCGTCCCTCACCATGGAGCCTGCTTGGGCTTTACTCCCTATATACACGGCCCAGATACGACCCGTCCTTCACCATGGAGCCTGATTGGGTTTTACTCCCTATATACACGGCCCAGACACAACCCGTCCTTCACCATGGAGCCTGCTTGGGTTTTACTCCCTATATACACGGCCCAGACACGACCCGTCCTTCACCATGGAGCCTGCTTGGGTTTTACTCCCTGTATACACGGCCCAGACACGACCCGTCCTTAACCATGGAGCCTGCTTGGGTTTTACTCCCTGTATACACGGCACAGACACGACCCGTCCTTAACCATGGAGCCTGGCTGGGTTTTACTCCCTGTATACACGGCCCGGACACGACCCGTCCTTCACCATGGAGCCTGCTTGGGTTTTACTCCCTATATACACGGCTCAGACACGACCCGTCCTTCACCATGGAGCCTGCTTGGGTTTTACTCCCTGTATACACGGCCCAGACACGACACGTCCTTCACCATGGAGCCTGCTTGGGTTTTGCTCCCTGTATACACGGCCCAGACACGACCCGTCCTTCACCATGAAGCCTGGCTGGGTTTTACTCCCTATATACACGGCCCAGACATGACCCGTCCCTCACCATGGAGCCTGCTTGGGTTTTACTCCCTGTATACACGGCCCAGACACGACCCGTCCTTCACCATGAAGCCTGGCTGGGTTTTACTCCCTGTATACACGGCCCAGACACGACCCGTCCCTCACCATGGAGCCTCCTTGGGTTTTACTCCCTGTATACACGGCACAGACACGACCCGTCCCTCACCACGGATCCTGCTTGGGTTTTACTCCCTGTATACACGGCCCAGACACGACCTGTCCATCACCATGGAGCCTGCTTGGGTTTTACTCCCTGTATACACGGCCCAGACATGACCCGTCCCTCACCATGGAGCCTGCTTGGGTTTTACTCCCTGTATACACGGCCCAGACACGACCCGTCCTTCACCATGGGACCTGCTTGGGTTTTACTCCCTGTATACACGGCCCAGACACGACCCGTCCTTCACCATGGGACCTGCTTGGGTTTTACTCCCTGTATACACGGCCCAGACACGACCCGTCCTTCACCATGGGACCTGCTTGGGTTTTACTCCCTGTATACACGGCCCAGACACGACCCGTCCTTCACCATGGAGCCTGCTTGGGTTTTACTCCCTATATACACGGCCCAGACACGACCCGTCCCTCACCATGGAGCCTGCTTGGGTTTTACTCCCTATATACACGGCCCAGACACGACCCGTCCTTCACCATGGAGCCTGCTTGGGTTTTACTCCCTGTATACACGGCACAGACACGACCCGTCCTTCACCATGGAGCCTGCTTGGGTTTTACTCCCTATATACACGGCCCAGACACGACCCATCCTTCACCATGGAGCCTGCTTGGGTTTTCCTCCCTATATACACGGCCCAGAGACGACCCGTCCTTCACCATGGAGCCTGCTTGGGTTTTACTCCCTATATACACGGCCCAGACACGACCCATCCTTCACCATGGAGCCTGCTTGGGTTTTCCTCCCTATATACACGGCCCAGAGACGACCCGTCCTTCACCATGGAGCCTGCTTGGGTTTTACTCCCTATATACACGACCCAGAGACGACCCGTCCTTCACCATGGGGCCTGCTTGGGTTTTACTCCCTATATACACGGCCCAGACACGACCCGTCCTTCACCATGGAGCCTGCTTGGGTTTTACTCCCTATATACACGGCCCAGACACGACCCGTCCTTCACCATAGAGCCTGCTTGGGTTTTACTCCCTATATACACGGCCCAGACACGACCCGTCCTTCACCATGGGGCCTGCTTGGGTTTTACTCCCTATATACACGGCCCAGACACGACCCGTCCTTCACCATGGAGCCTGCTTGGGTTTTACTCCCTCTATACACGGCCCAGACACGACCCGTCCTTCACCATGGAGCCTGCTTGGGTTTTACTCCCTGTATACACGGCCCAGACACGACACGTCCTTCACCATGAAGCCTGCTTGGGTTTTACTCCCTGTATACACGGCCCAGACACGACCCGTCCCTCACCATGGAGCCTGATTGGGTTTTGCTCCCTGTATACACGGCCCAGACACGACCCGTCCTTCACCATGGAGCCTGATTGGGTTTTACTCCCTACATACACAGCCCAAATACGACCCGTCCTTCACCATGGAGCCTGCTTGGGTTTTACTCCCTGTATACACGGCCCAGAGACGACCCGTCCTTCACCATGGAGCCTGCTTGGGTTTTACTCCCTGTATACACGGCCCAGATACGACCCGTCCTTCACCATGGAGCCTGATTGGGTTTTGCTCCCTATATACACGGCCCAGACACAACCCGTCCTTCACCATGGAGCCTGCTTGGGTTTTACTCCCTATATACACGGCCCAGACACAACCCGTCCTTCACCATGGAGCCTGCTTGGGTTTTACTCCCTGTATACACGGCCCAGACACGACCCGTCCCTCACCATGGAGCCTGCTTGGGTTTTACTCCCTGTATACACGGCCCAGAGACGACCCGTCCTTCACCATGGAGCCTGCTTGGGTTTTACTCCCTGTATACACGGCCCAGACACGACCCGTCCCTCACCATGGAGCCTGCTTGGGTTTTACTCCCTGTATACACGGCCCAGACACGACCCGTCCCTCACCATGGAGCCTGCTTGGGTTTTACTCCCTGTATACACGGCACAGACACGACCCGTCCGTCACAATGGAGCCTGCTTGGGTTTTACTCCCTATATACACGGCCCAGACACGACCCGTCCATCACCATGGAGCCTGCTTGGGTTTTACTCCCTATATACACGGCCCAGACACAACCCGTCCTTCACCATGGAGCCTGCTTGGGTTTTACTCCCTGTATACACGGCCCAGACACGACCCGTCCTTCACCATGGAGCCTGATTGGGTTTTACTCCCTGTATACACGGCACAGACACGACCCTTCCTTCACCATGGAGCCTGCTTGGGTTTTACTCCACGTATACACGGCACAGACACGACCCGTCCTTCACCATGGAGCCTGCTTGGGTTTTACTCCCTGTATACACGGCCCAGACACGACCCGTCCCTCACCATGGAGCCTGCTTGGGTTTTACTCCCTGTATACACGGCCCAGACACGACCCGTCCCTCACCATGGAGCCTGCTTGGGTTTTACTCCCTGTATACACGGCCCAGACACGACCCGTCCCTCACCATGGAGCCTGCTTGGGTTTTACTCCCTATATACACGGCCCAGACACGACCCGTCCCTCACCATGGAGCCTGCTTGGGTTTTACTCCCTGTATACACGGCCCAGACACGACCCGTCCCTCACCATGGAGCCTGCTTGGGTTTTACTCCCTGTATACACGGCACAGACACGACCCGTCCCTCACCATGGAGCCTGCTTGGGCTTTACTCCCTATATACACGGCTCAGACACGACCCGTCCTTCACCATGGAGCCTGCTTGGGTTTTACTCCCTGTATACACGGCCCGGACACGACCCGTCCTTCACCATGGAGCCTGCTTGGGTTTTTCTCCCTGTATACACGGCCCAGACACGACCCGTCCTTCACCATGGAGCCTGCTTGGGTTTTACTCCCTATATACACGGCCCAGACATGACCCGTCCATCACCATGGAGCCTGCTTGGGTTTTACTCCCTATATACACGGCCCAGAGACGACCCGTCCTTCACCATGAAGCCTGCTTGGGTTTTACTCCCTGTATACACGGCCCAGAGACGACCCGTCCTTCACCATGGAGCCTGCTTGGGTTTTACTCCCTGTATACACGGCCCAGACACGACCCGTCCCTCACCATGGAGCCTGCTTGGGCTTTACTCCCTATATACACGGCCCAGATACGACCCGTCCTTCACCATGGAGCCTGATTGGGTTTTACTCCCTATATACACGGCCCAGACACAACCCGTCCTTCACCATGGAGCCTGCTTGGGTTTTACTCCCTATATACACGGCCCAGACACGACCCGTCCTTCACCATGGAGCCTGCTTGGGTTTTACTCCCTGTATACACGGCCCAGACACGACCCGTCCTTAACCATGGAGCCTGCTTGGGTTTTACTCCCTGTATACACGGCACAGACACGACCCGTCCTTAACCATGGAGCCTGGCTGGGTTTTACTCCCTGTATACACGGCCCGGACACGACCCGTCCTTCACCATGGAGCCTGCTTGGGTTTTACTCCCTATATACACGGCTCAGACACGACCCGTCCTTCACCATGGAGCCTGCTTGGGTTTTACTCCCTGTATACACGGCCCAGACACGACACGTCCTTCACCATGGAGCCTGCTTGGGTTTTGCTCCCTGTATACACGGCCCAGACACGACCCGTCCTTCACCATGAAGCCTGGCTGGGTTTTACTCCCTATATACACGGCCCAGACATGACCCGTCCCTCACCATGGAGCCTGCTTGGGTTTTACTCCCTGTATACACGGCCCAGACACGACCCGTCCTTCACCATGAAGCCTGGCTGGGTTTTACTCCCTGTATACACGGCCCAGACACGACCCGTCCCTCACCATGGAGCCTCCTTGGGTTTTACTCCCTGTATACACGGCACAGACACGACCCGTCCCTCACCACGGATCCTGCTTGGGTTTTACTCCCTGTATACACGGCCCAGACACGACCTGTCCATCACCATGGAGCCTGCTTGGGTTTTACTCCCTGTATACACGGCCCAGACATGACCCGTCCCTCACCATGGAGCCTGCTTGGGTTTTACTCCCTGTATACACGGCCCAGACACGACCCGTCCTTCACCATGGGACCTGCTTGGGTTTTACTCCCTGTATACACGGCCCAGACACGACCCGTCCTTCACCATGGGACCTGCTTGGGTTTTACTCCCTGTATACACGGCCCAGACACGACCCGTCCTTCACCATGGGACCTGCTTGGGTTTTACTCCCTGTATACACGGCCCAGACACGACCCGTCCTTCACCATGGAGCCTGCTTGGGTTTTACTCCCTATATACACGGCCCAGACACGACCCGTCCCTCACCATGGAGCCTGCTTGGGTTTTACTCCCTATATACACGGCCCAGACACGACCCGTCCTTCACCATGGAGCCTGCTTGGGTTTTACTCCCTGTATACACGGCACAGACACGACCCGTCCTTCACCATGGAGCCTGCTTGGGTTTTACTCCCTATATACACGGCCCAGACACGACCCATCCTTCACCATGGAGCCTGCTTGGGTTTTCCTCCCTATATACACGGCCCAGAGACGACCCGTCCTTCACCATGGAGCCTGCTTGGGTTTTACTCCCTATATACACGGCCCAGACACGACCCATCCTTCACCATGGAGCCTGCTTGGGTTTTCCTCCCTATATACACGGCCCAGAGACGACCCGTCCTTCACCATGGAGCCTGCTTGGGTTTTACTCCCTATATACACGACCCAGAGACGACCCGTCCTTCACCATGGGGCCTGCTTGGGTTTTACTCCCTATATACACGGCCCAGACACGACCCGTCCTTCACCATGGAGCCTGCTTGGGTTTTACTCCCTATATACACGGCCCAGACACGACCCGTCCTTCACCATAGAGCCTGCTTGGGTTTTACTCCCTATATACACGGCCCAGACACGACCCGTCCTTCACCATGGGGCCTGCTTGGGTTTTACTCCCTATATACACGGCCCAGACACGACCCGTCCTTCACCATGGAGCCTGCTTGGGTTTTACTCCCTCTATACACGGCCCAGACACGACCCGTCCTTCACCATGGAGCCTGCTTGGGTTTTACTCCCTGTATACACGGCCCAGACACGACACGTCCTTCACCATGAAGCCTGCTTGGGTTTTACTCCCTGTATACACGGCCCAGACACGACCCGTCCCTCACCATGGAGCCTGATTGGGTTTTGCTCCCTGTATACACGGCCCAGACACGACCCGTCCTTCACCATGGAGCCTGATTGGGTTTTACTCCCTACATACACAGCCCAAATACGACCCGTCCTTCACCATGGAGCCTGCTTGGGTTTTACTCCCTGTATACACGGCCCAGAGACGACCCGTCCTTCACCATGGAGCCTGCTTGGGTTTTACTCCCTGTATACACGGCCCAGATACGACCCGTCCTTCACCATGGAGCCTGATTGGGTTTTGCTCCCTATATACACGGCCCAGACACAACCCGTCCTTCACCATGGAGCCTGCTTGGGTTTTACTCCCTATATACACGGCCCAGACACAACCCGTCCTTCACCATGGAGCCTGCTTGGGTTTTACTCCCTGTATACACGGCCCAGACACGACCCGTCCCTCACCATGGAGCCTGCTTGGGTTTTACTCCCTGTATACACGGCCCAGAGACGACCCGTCCTTCACCATGGAGCCTGCTTGGGTTTTACTCCCTGTATACACGGCCCAGACACGACCCGTCCCTCACCATGGAGCCTGCTTGGGTTTTACTCCCTGTATACACGGCCCAGACACGACCCGTCCCTCACCATGGAGCCTGCTTGGGTTTTACTCCCTGTATACACGGCACAGACACGACCCGTCCGTCACAATGGAGCCTGCTTGGGTTTTACTCCCTATATACACGGCCCAGACACGACCCGTCCATCACCATGGAGCCTGCTTGGGTTTTACTCCCTATATACACGGCCCAGACACAACCCGTCCTTCACCATGGAGCCTGCTTGGGTTTTACTCCCTGTATACACGGCCCAGACACGACCCGTCCTTCACCATGGAGCCTGATTGGGTTTTACTCCCTGTATACACGGCACAGACACGACCCTTCCTTCACCATGGAGCCTGCTTGGGTTTTACTCCCTACGTACACGGCCCAGACACGACCCGTCCTTCACCATGGAGCCTGCTTGGGTTTTACTCCCTATATACACGGCCCAGACACGACCCGTCCCTCACCATGGAGCCTTCTTGGGTTTTACTCCCTATATACACTGCCCAGACACGACCCGTCCCTCACCATGGGGCCTGCTTGGGTTTTACTCCCTGTATACACGGCCCAGACACGACCTGTCCATCACCATGGAGCCTGCTTGGGTTTTACTCCCTGTATACACGGCCCAGACATGACCCGTCCCTCACCATGGAGCCTGCTTGGGTTTTACTCCCTGTATACACGGCCCAGACACGACCCGTCCTTCACCATGGGACCTGCTTGGGTTTTACTCCCTGTATACACGGCCCAGACACGACCCGTCCTTCACCATGGAGCCTGCTTGGGTTTTACTCCCTGTATACACGGCACAGACATGACCCGTCCTTCACCATGGAGCCTGCTTGGGTTTTACTCCCTGTATACAAGGCACAGACATGACCCGTCCTTCACCATGGAGCCTGCTTGGGTTTTACTCCCTATATACACTGCCCAGACACGACCCGTCCCTCACCATGGGGCCTGCTTGGGTTTTACTCCCTGTATACACGGCCCAGACACGACCTGTCCATCACCATGGAGCCTGCTTGGGTTTTACTCCCTGTATACACGGCCCAGACATGACCCGTCCCTCACCATGGAGCCTGCTTGGGTTTTACTCCCTGTATACACGGCCCAGACACGACCCGTCCTTCACCATGGGACCTGCTTGGGTTTTACTCCCTGTATACACGGCCCAGACACGACCCGTCCTTCACCATGGGACCTGCTTGGGTTTTACTCCCTGTATACACGGCCCAGACACGACCCGTCCTTCACCATGGAGCCTGCTTGGGTTTTACTCCCTGTATACACGGCCCGGACACGACCCGTCCTTCACCATGGAGCCTGGCTGGGTTTTACTCCCTGTATACACGGCCCAGACACGACCTGTCCCTCACCATGGAGCCTGATTGGGTTTTACTCCCTATATACACGGCCCAGACACGACCCGTGCTTCACCATGGAGCCTGCTTGGGTTTTACTCCCTATATACACGGCCCAGACACGACCCGTCCTTCACCATGGGGCCTGCTTGGGTTTTACTCCCTATATACACGGCCCAGACACGACCCGTCCCTCACCATGGAGCCTGCTTGGGTTTTACTCCCTGTATACACGGCCCAGAGACGACCCGTCCTTAACCATGGAGCCTGCTTGGGTTTTACTCCCTGTATACACGGCCCAGACACGACCCGTCCTTCACCATGGAGCCTGCTTGGGTTTTACTCCCTATATACACGGCCCAGACACGACCCGTCCCTCACCATGGAGCCTGCTTGGGTTTTACTCCCTATATACACGGCCCAGACACGACCCGTCCTTCAGCATGGAGCCTGCTTCGGTTTTACTCCCTGTATACACGGCCCAGACACGACCCGTCCTTAACCATGGAGCCTGCTTGGGTTTTACTCCCTGTATACACGGCACAGACACGACCCGTCCTTAACCATGGAGCCTGGCTGGGTTTTACTCCCTGTATACACGGCCCGGACACGACCCGTCCTTCACCATGGAGCCTGCTTGGGTTTTACTCCCTATATACACGGCTCAGACACGACCCGTCCTTCACCATGGAGCCTGCTTGGGTTTTACTCCCTGTATACACGGCCCAGACACGACCCGTCCTTCACCATGGAGCCTGCTTGGGTTTTGCTCCCTGTATACACGGCCCAGACACGACCCGTCCTTCACCATGAAGCCTGGCTGGGTTTTACTCCCTATATACACGGCCCAGACATGACCCGTCCCTCACCATGGAGCCTGCTTGGGTTTTACTCCCTATATACACGGCCCAGACACGACCCGTCCCTCACCATGGAGCCTGCTTGGGTTTTACTCCCTATATACACTGCCCAGACACGACCCGTCCCTCACCATGGGGCCTGCTTGGGTTTTACTCCCTGTATACACGGCCCAGACACGACCTGTCCATCACCATGGAGCCTGCTTGGGTTTTACTCCCTGTATACACGGCCCAGACATGACCCGTCCCTCACCATGGAGCCTGCTTGGGTTTTACTCCCTGTATACACGGCCCAGACACGACCCGTCCCTCACCATGGAGCCTGCTTGGGTTTTACTCCCTATATACACGGCCCAGACACGACCCGTCCTTCACCATGGGGCCTGCTTGGGTTTTACTCCCTATATACACGGCCCAGACACGACCCGTCCTTCACCATGGAGCCTGCTTGGGTTTTACTCCCTGTATACACGGCCCAGACACGACCCGTCCCTCACCATGGAGCCTGATTGGGTTTTACTCCCTATATACACGGCCCAGACACGACCCGTCCCTCACCATGGGGCCTGATTGGGTTTTACTCCCTACATACACGGCCCAGACACGACCCGTCCTTCACCATGGGGCCTGCTTGGGTTTTACTCCCTGTATACACGGCCCAGACACGACCCGTCCTTCACCATGGGGCCTGCTTGGGTTTTACTCCCTACATACACGGCCCAGACACGTCCCGTCCTTCACCATGGAGCCTGCTTGGCTTTTATTCCCTGTATACACGGCCCAGACACGACCCGTCCCTCATCATGGGGCCTGCTTGGGCTTTACTCCCTATATACACGGCCCAGACACGACCCGTCCCTCACCATGGAGCCTGCTTGGGTTTTACTCCCTGTATACACGGCCCAGACACGACCCGTCCCTCACCATGGAGCCTGCTTGGGTTTTACTCCCTGTGTACACGGCCCAGACACGACCCGTCCTTCACCATGGAGCCTGCTTGGGTTTTACTCCCTATATACACGGCCCAGACATGACCCGTCCTTCACGATGGAGCCTGGCTAGGTTTTACTCCCTGTATACGCCGCCCAGACACGACCCGTCCTTCACCATGGAGCCTGCTTGGGTTTTACTCCCTATATACACGGCCCAGACACGACCCGTCCTTCACCATGGAGCCTGCTTGGGTTTTACTCCCTATATACACGGCCCAGACACGACCCGTCCTTCACCATGGATCCTGGCTGGGTTTTACTCCCTGTATACACGGCCCAGACACGACCCGTCCCTCACCATGGAGCCTGCTTGGGTTTTACTCCCTGTATACACGGCCCAGACACGACCCGTCCTTCACCATGGAGCCTGCTTGGGTTTTGCTCCCTGTATACACGGCCCAGACACGACCCGTCCTTCACCATGAAGCCTGGCTGGGTTTTACTCCCTATATACACGGCCCAGACATGACCCGTCCCTCACCATGGAGCCTGCTTGGGTTTTACTCCCTATATACACGGCCCAGACACGACCCGTCCCTCACCATGGAGCCTGCTTGGGTTTTACTCCCTATATACACTGCCCAGACACGACCCGTCCCTCACCATGGGGCCTGCTTGGGTTTTACTCCCTGTATACACGGCCCAGACACGACCTGTCCATCACCATGGAGCCTGCTTGGGTTTTACTCCCTGTATACACGGCCCAGACATGACCCGTCCCTCACCATGGAGCCTGCTTGGGTTTTACTCCCTGTATACACGGCCCAGACACGACCCGTCCTTCACCATGGGGCCTGCTTGGGTTTTACTCCCTGTATACACGGCCCAGACACGACCTGTCCATCACCATGGAGCCTGCTTGGGTTTTACTCCCTGTATACACGGCCCAGACATGACCCGTCCCTCACCATGGAGCCTGCTTGGGTTTTACTCCCTGTATACACGGCCCAGACACGACCCGTCCTTCACCATGGGACCTGCTTGGGTTTTACTCCCTGTATACACGGCCCAGACACGACCCGTCCTTCACCATGGGACCTGCTTGGGTTTTACTCCCTATATACACGGCCCAGACACGACCCGTCCTTCACCATGGAGCCTGCTTGGGTTTTACTCCCTGTATACAAGGCACAGACATGACCCGTCCTTCACCATGGAGCCTGCTTGGGTTTTACTCCCTATATACACTGCCCAGACACGACCCGTCCCTCTCCATGGGGCCTGCTTGGGTTTTACTCCCTGTATACACGGCCCAGACACGACCTGTCCATCACCATGGAGCCTGCTTGGGTTTTACTCCCTGTATACACGGCCCAGACATGACCCGTCCCTCACCATGGAGCCTGCTTGGGTTTTACTCCCTGTATACACGGCCCAGACACGACCTGTCCTTCACCATGGGACCTGCTTGGGTTTTACTCCCTGTATACACGGCCCAGACACGACCCGTCCTTCACCATGGGACCTGCTTGGGTTTTACTCCCTGTATACACGGCCCAGACACAACCCGTCCTTCACCATGGAGCCTGCTTGGGTTTTACTCCCTGTATACACGGCCCGGACACGACCCGTCCTTCACCATGGAACCTGGCTGGGTTTTACTCCCTGTATACACGGCCCAGACACGACCTGTCCCTCACCATGGAGCCTGATTGGGTTTTACTCCCTATATACACGGCCCAGACACGACCCGTCCTTCACCATGGAGCCTGCTTGGGTTTTACTCCCTATATACACGGCCCAGACACGACCCGTCCTTCACCATGGGGCCTGCTTGGGTTTTACTCCCTATATACACGGCCCAGACACGACCCGTCCCTCACCATGGGGCCTGCTTGGGTTTTACTCCCTATATACACGGCCCAGACACGACCCGTCCCTCACCATGGAGCCTGCTTGGGTTTTACTCCCTGTATACACGGCCCAGACACGACCCGTCCTTCACCATGGAGCCTGCTTGGGTTTTACTCCCTATATACACGGCCCAGACACGACCCGTCCCTCACCATGGAGCCTGCTTGGGTTTTACTCCCTATATACACGGCCCAGACACGACCCGTCCTTCACCATGGAGCCTGCTTGGGTTTTACTCCCTGTATACACGGCCCAGACACGACCCGTCCTTAACCATGGAGCCTGCTTGGGTTTTACTCCCTGTATACACGGCACAGACACGACCCGTCCTTAACCATGGAGCCTGGCTGGGTTTTACTCCCTGTATACACGGCCCGGACACGACCCGTCCTTCACCATGGAGCCTGCTTGGGTTTTACTCCCTATATACACGGCTCAGACACGACCCGTCCTTCACCATGGAGCCTGCTTGGGTTTTACTCCCTGTATACACGGCCCAGACACGACCCGTCCTTCACCATGGAGCCTGCTTGGGTTTTGCTCCCTGTATACACGGCCCAGACACGACCCGTCCTTCACCATGAAGCCTGGCTGGGTTTTACTCCCTATATACACGGCCCAGACATGACCCGTCCCTCACCATGGAGCCTGCTTGGCTTTTACTCCCTGTATACACGGCCCAGACACGACCCGTCCTTCACCATGAAGCCTGGCTGGGTTTTACTCCCTGTATACACGGCCCAGACACGACCCGTCCCTCACCATGGAGCCTCCTTGGGTTTTACTCCCTGTATACACGGCACAGACACGACCCGTCCCTCACCACGGATCCTGCTTGGGTTTTACTCCCTGTATACACAGCCCAGACACGACCCGTCCCTCACCATGGAGCCTGCTTGGGTTTTACTCCCTATATACACGGCCCAGACACGACCCGTCCTTCACCATGGGGCCTGCTTGGGTTTTACTCCCTATATACACGGCCCAGACACGACCCGTCCTTCACCATGGAGCCTGCTTGGGTTTTACTCCCTGTATACACGGCCCAGACACGACCCGTCCCTCACCATGGAGCCTGATTGGGTTTTACTCCCTATATACACGGCCCAGACACGACCCGTCCCTCACCATGGGGCCTGATTGGGTTTTACTCCCTACATACACGGCCCAGACACGACCCGTCCTTCACCATGGGGCCTGCTTGGGTTTTACTCCCTGTATACACGGCCCAGACACGACCCGTCCCTCACCACGGATCCTGCTTGGGTTTTACTCCCTGTATACACAGCCCAGACACGACCCGTCCCTCACCATGGAGCCTGCTTGGGTTTTACTCCCTATATACACGGCCCAGACATGACCCGTCCCTCACCATGGAGCCTGCTTGGGTTTTACTCCCTGTATACACGGCCCGGACACGACCCGTCCTTCACCATGGAACCTGGCTGGGTTTTACTCCCTGTATACACGGCCCAGACACGACCCGTCCTTCACCATGGGACCTGCTTGGGTTTTACTCCCTGTATACACGGCCCAGACACAACCCGTCCTTCACCATGGAGCCTGCTTGGGTTTTACTCCCTGTATACACGGCCCGGACACGACCCGTCCTTCACCATGGAACCTGGCTGGGTTTTACTCCCTGTATACACGGCCCAGACACGACCTGTCCCTCACCATGGAGCCTGATTGGGTTTTACTCCCTATATACACGGCCCAGACACGACCCGTCCTTCACCATGGAGCCTGCTTGGGTTTTACTCCCTATATACACGGCCCAGACACGACCCGTCCTTCACCATGGGGCCTGCTTGGGTTTTACTCCCTATATACACGGCCCAGACACGACCCGTCCCTCACCATGGGGCCTGCTTGGGTTTTACTCCCTATATACACGGCCCAGACACGACCCGTCCCTCACCATGGAGCCTGCTTGGGTTTTACTCCCTGTATACACGGCCCAGACACGACCCGTCCTTCACCATGGAGCCTGCTTGGGTTTTACTCCCTATATACACGGCCCAGACACGACCCGTCCCTCACCATGGAGCCTGCTTGGGTTTTACTCCCTATATACACGGCCCAGACACGACCCGTCCTTCACCATGGAGCCTGCTTGGGTTTTACTCCCTGTATACACGGCCCAGACACGACCCGTCCTTAACCATGGAGCCTGCTTGGGTTTTACTCCCTGTATACACGGCACAGACACGACCCGTCCTTAACCATGGAGCCTGGCTGGGTTTTACTCCCTGTATACACGGCCCGGACACGACCCGTCCTTCACCATGGAGCCTGCTTGGGTTTTACTCCCTATATACACGGCTCAGACACGACCCGTCCTTCACCATGGAGCCTGCTTGGGTTTTACTCCCTGTATACACGGCCCAGACACGACCCGTCCTTCACCATGGAGCCTGCTTGGGTTTTGCTCCCTGTATACACGGCCCAGACACGACCCGTCCTTCACCATGAAGCCTGGCTGGGTTTTACTCCCTATATACACGGCCCAGACATGACCCGTCCCTCACCATGGAGCCTGCTTGGCTTTTACTCCCTGTATACACGGCCCAGACACGACCCGTCCTTCACCATGAAGCCTGGCTGGGTTTTACTCCCTGTATACACGGCCCAGACACGACCCGTCCCTCACCATGGAGCCTCCTTGGGTTTTACTCCCTGTATACACGGCACAGACACGACCCGTCCCTCACCACGGATCCTGCTTGGGTTTTACTCCCTGTATACACAGCCCAGACACGACCCGTCCCTCACCATGGAGCCTGCTTGGGTTTTACTCCCTATATACACGGCCCAGACACGACCCGTCCTTCACCATGGGGCCTGCTTGGGTTTTACTCCCTATATACACGGCCCAGACACGACCCGTCCTTCACCATGGAGCCTGCTTGGGTTTTACTCCCTGTATACACGGCCCAGACACGACCCGTCCCTCACCATGGAGCCTGATTGGGTTTTACTCCCTATATACACGGCCCAGACACGACCCGTCCCTCACCATGGGGCCTGATTGGGTTTTACTCCCTACATACACGGCCCAGACACGACCCGTCCTTCACCATGGGGCCTGCTTGGGTTTTACTCCCTGTATACACGGCCCAGACACGACCCGTCCTTCACCATGGGGCCTGCTTGGGTTTTACTCCCTACATACACGGCCCAGACACGTCCCGTCCTTCACCATGGAGCCTGCTTGGCTTTTATTCCCTGTATACACGGCCCAGACACGACCCGTCCCTCATCATGGGGCCTGCTTGGGCTTTACTCCCTATATACACGGCCCAGACACGACCCGTCCCTCACCATGGAGCCTGCTTGGGTTTTACTCCCTGTATACACGGCCCAGACACGACCCGTCCCTCACCATGGAGCCTGCTTGGGTTTTACTCCCTGTGTACACGGCCCAGACACGACCCGTCCTTCACCATGGAGCCTGCTTGGGTTTTACTCCCTATATACACGGCCCAGACATGACCCGTCCTTCACGATGGAGCCTGGCTAGGTTTTACTCCCTGTATACGCCGCCCAGACACGACCCGTCCTTCACCATGGAGCCTGCTTGGGTTTTACTCCCTATATACACGGCCCAGACACGACCCGTCCTTCACCATGGAGCCTGCTTGGGTTTTACTCCCTATATACACGGCCCAGACACGACCCGTCCTTCACCATGGATCCTGGCTGGGTTTTACTCCCTATATACACGGCCCAGACACGACCCGTCCTTCACCATGGATCCTGGCTGGGTTTTACTCCCTATATACACGGCCCAGACACGACCCGTCCTTCACCATGGATCCTGGCTGGGTTTTACTCCCTATATACACGGCCCAGACACGACCCGTCCTTCACCATGGATCCTGGCTGGGTTTTACTCCCTATATACACGGCCCAGACACGACCCGTCCTTCACCATGGAGCCTGCTTGGGTTTTACTCCCTATATACACGGCCCAGACACGACCCGTCCTTCACCATGGAGCCTGCTTGGGTTTTACTCCCTATATACACGGCCCAGACACGACCCGTCCTTCACCATGGATCCTGGCTGGGTTTTACTCCCTATATACACGGCCCAGACACGACCCGTCCTTCACCATGGAGCCTGCTTGGGTTTTACTCCCTATATACACGGCCCAGACACGACCCGTCCGTCACCATGGAGCCTGCTTGGGTTTTACTCCCTGTATACACGGCCCAGACACGACCCGTCCCTCACCATGGAGCCTGCTTGGGTTTTACTCCCTGTATACACGGCCCAGACACGACCCGTCCCTCACCATGGAGCCTGCTTGGGTTTTACTCCCTATATACACGGCCCAGACACGACCCGTCCTTCACCATGGGGCCTGCTTGGGTTTTACTCCCTATATACACGGCCCAGACACGACCCGTCCTTCACCATGGAGCCTGCTTGGGTTTTACTCCCTGTATACACGGCCCAGACACGACCCGTCCCTCACCATGGAGCCTGATTGGGTTTTACTCCCTATATACACGGCCCAGACACGACCCGTCCCTCACCATGGGGCCTGATTGGGTTTTACTCCCTACATACACGGCCCAGACACGACCCGTCCTTCACCATGGGGCCTGCTTGGGTTTTACTCCCTGTATACACGGCCCAGACACGACCCGTCCTTCACCATGGGGCCTGCTTGGGTTTTACTCCCTACATACACGGCCCAGACACGTCCCGTCCTTCACCATGGAGCCTGCTTGGCTTTTATTCCCTGTATACACGGCCCAGACACGACCCGTCCCTCATCATGGGGCCTGCTTGGGCTTTACTCCCTATATACACGGCCCAGACACGACCCGTCCCTCACCATGGAGCCTGCTTGGGTTTTACTCCCTGTATACACGGCCCAGACACGACCCGTCCCT
Source organism: Hypanus sabinus (assembly GCF_030144855.1). Classification (NCBI taxonomy): domain Eukaryota; kingdom Metazoa; phylum Chordata; class Chondrichthyes; order Myliobatiformes; family Dasyatidae; genus Hypanus; species Hypanus sabinus. The sequence continues at coordinate 158,508,845 of NC_082715.1, read as the reverse complement.
CACCATGGAGCCTGCTTGGGTTTTACTCCCTGTGTACACGGCCCAGACACGACCCGTCCTTCACCATGGAGCCTGCTTGGGTTTTACTCCCTATATACACGGCCCAGACATGACCCGTCCTTCACGATGGAGCCTGGCTAGGTTTTACTCCCTGTATACGCCGCCCAGACACGACCCGTCCTTCACCATGGAGCCTGCTTGGGTTTTACTCCCTATATACACGGCCCAGACACGACCCGTCCTTCACCATGGAGCCTGCTTGGGTTTTACTCCCTATATACACGGCCCAGACACGACCCGTCCTTCACCATGGATCCTGGCTGGGTTTTACTCCCTATATACACGGCCCAGACACGACCCGTCCTTCACCATGGATCCTGGCTGGGTTTTACTCCCTATATACACGGCCCAGACACGACCCGTCCTTCACCATGGATCCTGGCTGGGTTTTACTCCCTATATACACGGCCCAGACACGACCCGTCCTTCACCATGGATCCTGGCTGGGTTTTACTCCCTATATACACGGCCCAGACACGACCCGTCCTTCACCATGGAGCCTGCTTGGGTTTTACTCCCTATATACACGGCCCAGACACGACCCGTCCTTCACCATGGAGCCTGCTTGGGTTTTACTCCCTATATACACGGCCCAGACACGACCCGTCCTTCACCATGGATCCTGGCTGGGTTTTACTCCCTATATACACGGCCCAGACACGACCCGTCCTTCACCATGGAGCCTGGCTGAAGACGGGCAGTACAGCTGTGCCATTGCTTTCTTTCAGGCTCCCATTACCTGCCACTCCCAAGGATGTGCTGCAGTTAGGTTAAAGTTTGCCCCAGTGGAGGAGCAGGTGGCAGAGTAATCAGGGAGTTTACAGGAAAATAGGAAACTGCATGATTGGCAAAGCCTGGAGTCAAACACCCTCAGTTAAGGAAATCAAAAATAAGAATACAGACCATAAAAATACATCAGAGTACACTCTTCGGTTCACTCCAAGGTCAGTTTAACCCTTGCTTTCTAGCGCTGCATTTTCTATCATCCATGTGCCTATCCAAGAATTTCATAAATGTCCCTGATGTGCCTCTCTCCCGCGCCCCCCCCCCCCCGTACAGACATTCCACACACCCACCACAGTGAGCATGACCCCTGGAGAGTGATATTCCCAACTACCGCTCTGAAAAAAACAAGCACCAACCTCTTAAAGTCGTCCAGGGGGCTGCCAGGGTGGGACTGAGCAGAGGGCGAAGCCTGCTCCTGTTTGATGCTGCTAGAAAACCAGTGCAGATGTTTGATCAGAAGCCGCACCATTAGCACGTGCTCCTCTGAAGGGGTAAATGGTTCCTAGCAAACACAAGACAGCATGTTAAAGAGTGGCCAGAATAACACGGGAACATGATGAGGATAGGCCGATCTCCTCACCCACCATTCAGATATGGATGATCTGCCACTGTCACTTCTCATCACTATCCCCATCGCAGAAACTCCTTGACCTACTTCATGAGCTCCTTGCCCTCCGTGTGAACAAACTTCTCCTGATGCCAGTCCTAACAACCAGTCCCTTCATCCAAGACTGCGACCCCCTGAATCTAGAAGCGTTCACTAAAGAAAGCATCAGGCCTCCCTCCAGGAACTCTGTGACAATACCATGGTTACCTAAAGTGTACAGAGTGTAGGCCTACTTTGTCCAATCTCACTTTATGTACCAAACTTAAACAAGTATCTTGGTAAATCCACATTATATCCAATCTATCAGACACATTCTACAACATTCTAGCATACACCAAAACAGCGAGACTGGTCTCACTAAAGCTCTACATAATTTCAACAAGAGGTTTTCACTCCTGCACTTAATATCTCTTAAACTAAAGGCCAAGGTACCATTTGTTCCTGTTCTGAGTCTTGTGTACAACCACCTTTGGCCATTAACAATACTCAACCTGTCATAACTGTAACAAGCAATACACTGCTTTCTTGCCCAAACAGGAGAAAATCTGCAGATGCTGGAAATCCAAGCAACACACACCAAATGCTGGAGGAACTCAGCAGGCCAGGCAGCGTCTGAGGAACACAGTACAGTCGACGCTTTGGACCGAGACCCTTCATCGGGGCTGGAAAAGAAGAGTGAATGTGGGGGGGGGGGGGGGGGGGTGAGGAAGAAAATAAAGCTGATGGGTGAAACCGGGAGGGGAGGAGTGAAGTAAGGAGCTGGGAAGTTGATTGGTGAAAGAGATACAGGGCTGGAGAAGGGGGAGCCTGACAGGAGAGGACAGAAGGCCACGGAAAAGGGGAAGGAGCACCAGAGGGAGGAGATATGGCGAGAGGGAGATGGGGAATGGTGAAGGAGAGGGTCAGGGAGGGACACTGCTGGAAGTCTGAGAAATCGATGTTCACGCGTCATCATTTTGAAGGCAAAGTGAGTGTGGCCTTCTCGCAATACCTGCACCTCCATCTCCTCCCTCACTACCATTCTGGACCCTCCAGGCAAGGCGCGCTTCACCTGTGAGTGTGCTGGGGTCATACACTGTGTCCCATGCGGCCTCCTGTGTATTTGGTGAGACCCGATGTGGACTGGGAGATCACTTTACCAAGCACCCAAGCTCTGAGTGCCAGAAAGAACGGGATCTCCCAGTAGCCACCCAGTTTAGTTCCACTTCCCACTCCTGTTCCGACATGCCAGTCCATGGTCTCCTCTGCTGTTGTGACGAGGCCACACTCGTGTTGGAGGAACACCACCTTATATTCCAACCTGATGGCATGAACAACGATTTCGTGAACTTCCGGTAATGGCCCACCACCCCTCGCCGTCCCCACTCTCCTCGTTTCCTTGCCAATCCCTCTGGTCCTCCTTTTTTCATCCATGCCATCTGTCCTCTCCTATCAGACTCCCCCCTTCTCCAGCCCTGTGTCTCTTTCAGCAATCAGCTTCCCAGCTCTTACTTCGCCCCCTTTCACCCACGTGTTCTTACTCTGACTTATCGTTTCTCTCCAGTCCTGAAGAAGGGTCTCGGCCCCACATTACAACTGTTTTACCTTTCCCATAGCTGCCGAGTTCCTCCAGCATTCTGTGTGCTACTCTGCGTTCTTCGTTCTGCGCACTATTCTGATTAGCAGCCGAACAGGATCTCCCTGAGCTGTTAATGAATGTTACCTGGCACAGGATGGATAGAGTCATTACCCTTCTACAGTAAAGACACAAAAAACATTCTAACAAATGTCAATTCACCTCTGAAATTATTGAAAATAAAACAAAAATCACAAGACATGAAACATGAAGACAGGAAGCCCGGGTTTAGTCTTGGATGGACGATGGATCACATTGGCATTGATTCAGAGCAAATGTCACATCCCCACTAAATGCAGAGTAGTTTAGACATTGCCGATGGAACTACCAAAGCCAGCTTTTTCCCTTTCAGAACTCCAGAAGATGCACCATGTTTTGTACACAACTAGGCGGACATAGATCTCACCCTCAGGGATCGAGGGGGAACACACAGGAGCAGTTAAATTAAAAATACAGGATTTTCAAATTTTCCAGGTCCTTCCTTGATACATACAGCCTGTGATCAGAACCATCTAAGACAGATACCGGGCTGAAACACACAGCAGAATGCCAGACACCACAAAGCCACATGGTAAACAGGTTAACCCAATACACAGGCAATTTAAAGCCGAAACATTATCAAAGATTGATGTGAAACAGTAGTTGGCAAGTCTCAAAATCTTATTGCTGAATAGATGGAAACAAAGAAATCCTTGGGTTTGACTGAGATGTGCCAGCCCGTTCCCTATACCTTCATCTCACTCAATCATCTCCAATGTATTGTTTCATAGCAGCAGCCAAATCTTCCTGAAATTATTTTATATCCTATTGTTCTGCAGGCCTGTGTCAATACAAGATGGATCGATCACTGTTTGTTAAACTGTACCTTGCTACTTTCTGGAGTCACTTCATCTCTGTATCCACATCTTTTCTTAATACAGGTTCCATTCTCCACACATTAGACACATTTAACAGAAGTATTTTAAAACCTCAGGACATTGCACCTTTTCCCAGCCAATTAAAAGTTTTGTAAATGACTTAAAGGCCTGGCACCAACTTGTACAGCGGCATTGATCGAGAGACTGTGATTGTCCTGCACTCCTCTGTTCATCAATGTTACTTGGTGAGACTTCTCAAACCTGGCCGCGGCCAGGTACGCAGCCGAGCCTCCGGCCGATGGTCCAGTTCTCCGTTGGGAATCTCCGCTCAGGATTCACATGGTTAGGGATGCCAGTTAACGTGATGCTATTCCAGCTTGGGGGCATCCTAGAATCCAGAGTTCCGTTCTGGCGGCATCTATGTGCGTTCTGCCCGTGAGCCACGTGGGATTGTTCCAGATACTAGATTCCTCCCTGTCCGAAAACGTGCTGGTTAATTGGTCAATGTACATTGTCCTGTGAGAAAGCCAGTGTTAAATAAGTGGGTCACTGAGCAGTGTGATCGATCATTGGGCTTGTTCCAGGCTGCACTTCCAAATAAAAAGGAGGTGCACAGTAGGGTTAGGCAGCGAGGAGCAAATGGGGTACCTGGGGAATACAAGAAATGCAAGAGAGAACTTCAGGAAAGCATGAGGTTGTTCTCGCAGACAAGGTGAAGGAGAATCCCAAGGGCTTCTACAGATTCACTAAGAGCAAAAAGAGATAACTGGTTGGTATGATCATCTGTACAGAACCCAACAAAATGGGGGAGATCCCAAATTGAGTACTTGCATCTGTATTTACTTGGGAGAGGGACAGAGTCTATTGAAGTGAGGCAGAACAGTAGAGAGGTCATGGACCGGATATGGATTACAGAAGTGCAGGTGCTTACTGTCTTCAGACAAATTAGGGTGGAGAAATCCCCTGGCCTGACAGGTCGTTTCCCCGGACCTTGAGAGTCTAGTTCAGAAATTGCAGATCCCCTAGCAGAGATGATTAGCCAAAGGTGAGGTGCTGGAGGACTGGAGAACAGGTAATGTTCCATTGTTTAAAAAAGGCTCTAAAAATATGTCGGGGAATTACAGGTCCATGAGTCTGACATCAGTAATGAGTTAATTACTGAAGGTATTCTGAGGGACAGGATACAAGAATCTGGGTGGACAGAGCCTGAATCGGGGAAGTCAACATGGTAGGTAGGTAGGTCATGGTGTGTGGTAGGTCACGTTTAACCAATCTTAAGGGACTTGACGAGGTTACAAAGAAAATTGTTGAAGAAACCCAGTGAATGCAGTCCATGTGGTCTTCATCAAGGTTCTGCAAAGGAACTTTCAGCACGGTGCTATTACGATTCGGGCACGAGTTCAATTTCGGTGTCCTCTCAAAGTGAGTTTATCCATTCCTTCCTGTGTGCGTGCGTGGGTCGCCTATTCAGTGCATCGCTGGGTCGCAGAGCTCAAAGAGCCTATTCCATGCTCTAAATAAAACGGGTCAGTCACTTGGCATTCAGGATTTGATACTGACCTTACGGGAGTAGCAGATGGTTGCCTCAGCTACTGCAGTGCCACAGGGATTGGTGCTGAGTCCTTCGTTATTTATCATCCAGTTCGCTGATATAGATGACAATGTGTAAACGGGATCAGCAAATTTGTCGATTACACCAAAATTTGGGATGTAGTGGACAGTGAGGATCTGGACCTGCTGGAAAAACGGGCTGAAAATGGCGGATGGGACTTAATGCAGACAAGTGTGGGCAAAGGAGAGGGAGAGGGTAGGAAGGCTTCAGCGATAAAGGGTCGGGGCGAGGTAGGTTATCTGTTTAGAATACAGACAGAAAGTATGTGTGTGAGGCCGATTTTCTGTGCTCGGTGTCAGATGTGGGAAGATCTGGAGTCCCCCAGCTTCCCCGGACGGCCACATCTGCACCCGGTGTGTCGAGCTGCAGCTCCTTAGGGACTGTGTTAGGGAGCTGGAGATGCAGCTCGATGACCTTCCTCTGGTCAGGGAGAGTGAGGAGGTGATAGAGAGGAGTTATAGGCCAGTAGTCACACCGGGGACTCAGGAGACAAATAACTGGGTCACAGTCAGGACAGGGAAGAGCAAGAAACAGATGCTAGAGAGTACACCAGTGGCTGTCCCCCTTAACAATAGGTACTCCTGTTTGAGTACTGTTGGGGGGCGCGACGGCCTACCTGGGGGAAGAGTCCGGCCCTGTGGCTCAGAAAGGTAAGGAAAGGAAGAGGAAGGCAGTAGTGATAGGGGACTCTATAGTCAGGGGGTCAGACAGGTGATTCTGTGGACGCAGGAAAGAAGCACAGACGGTAGTTTGCCTCCCAGGTGCCAGGGTCCGGAATGTTTTTGATCGCGTCCACGATATCCTGCAGTGGGAGGGAGAACAGCCAGAGGTCGTGGTACATATTGGTACCAACGACATAGGTAGGAAAAGGGAGGAGGTCCTGAAAACAGGCTACAGGGGTTTAGGAAGGAAGTTGAGAAGTAGGACATCAAAGGTCGGAATCTCAGGTTTACTGCCTGTGCCACGTGACAGTGAGTATAGGAATAGAGTGAGGTGGAGGATGAATGCATGGCTGAGGGATTGGAGCAGGGGGCAGGGATTCAGATTTCTGGATCATTGGTGCCTTATTTGGGGCAGGTGTGACCTGTACAAAAAGGACGGGTTCCACTTAAATCCCAGGGGGACCAAAATCCTGGCGGGAAGGTTTGCTAAGGCTATTGGGGAGAGTTTAAACTAGAATTGCTGGGGGGTGGGAACTGAACTGAAGAGACTGGGGAAGAGGAGGTTGGCTCACAAATAGAGAAAGTTTGGAAACAGTGTGAAAGGGAGGATAGGCTGGTGATAGAGAAGGGACACACTCAGACTGATGGTTTGAGATGGGTCTGTTTTAATGTGAGCAGTATTACAAATAAAGCCGATGAGCTTGGAGCGTGGATCAGCACTTGGAGCTATGATGATGTGGCCATTACAGAGACTTGGATGGTGCAGGGGCAGGAATGGCTGCTTCAAATGCCAGGTTTTAGATGTTTCAGAAAGGACAGGGAGGAAGGCAAAAGAGGCACTGTTGATCAGAGATAGTGTCACGGCTGCAGAAAAGGAGGAAGACATGGAGGGATTGTCTATAGAGTCTCTGTGGGTAGAGGTCAGGAACAGGAAGGGGTCAATAATTCTACCGGGTTAAGTCTTCATTCCCTGGAGTGCAGCAGATTGACGGGAGATTTGATAGAGGGGTGTGGATTGTGCAAATGCAAACAGGCTATTTCCAGTGAAGTTGGGTGAAGGTCATGGGTTAAGGGTGAAAGGTGCATTAAGGGGAACATGACAGGGAACTTCACTCAGAGGATGATGTCTGTGGTACAAGCTGCCAGCTGAAGTGGTGCATGTGGGTTTTATTTCAACATTTAAAATAAATTTGGCTAATAGGAGGGGTACAAAGTGGAAGTCAATAGGACCAGGTATGATGTCCCAACATGGTATTGATGGGCCAAAGGGCGTGTTTCTGTGTTCTGGTACAATTCATACTGCAGATTGATGACACTTGGGGGTGTCCGACAATGCCAGCTGCATTGCATTGCTTATTTGCCCAGTAATCCATTCTCTTTGACATGCCCACATTTCCTGGGCCAGCTAATCTCCAAACACATCTTCAGGGTGTGTGAGGAAACTGAAGCACTCAGATAAAGCCCATCAGGATGTGCAAACTCACATGAGCTGCCCAGGTCAGGATGGAGAGTGGGTTGTTGGAGCCCACAGTCCTGCGGGTCAGCACGGACCAAAGGGTGCTTGTCCTGCTCTACGACTGGTCTCCAGCTATGTAAAACCCTCATAATCCAGTCGCCCGACCGGTTCTCACGTCACAGGAGATACACCGGCACTAGGCGACCGGCTTTCTCAGCCTGTCACTGATCTGGGTTTTACCATGTGGCTGACAAGAGCAAAGCGAGACAGCATAAATGAAAGTAAAACGGTACTTGGTAGGTGTGGAAGGTGCCGTGGCCAGGCAGTGGTGACGCAGTGTTGTACTGAGTGCTGCAGATACCCAGGCGGTACTGTAGCACCTCCAACTGGGGGTTAGCATCCAAGAACAAGACAACACGGGGAGAAAGCATTAATCCAGAGAGAAAAAAAATCATAAAGACAGCAAATCCAGTATTAAACATACAGTAGACAGTTTCAATATGCAGCTAATCAGATTTAACCCTTGCACTACCAAACAGCATCTCAGTTCAGTGAAGCCACGTCTACGAGCCCCGAGTTTAGGTATTGATTGTAATCACCAAGCTCTGTAGAGGGAGGCAAACTCTTCGGTTACTACACCAAGTGAAACACTGTAGACTACGCTAGAATAAAGGCTGAAGTGTCCTTTGACTGCTGTGCCGAATCCGTTTTGGTCTCAGAGGCACTAACCAGAATTGGGGCAACCCTTGTGAACTAAAGCCACCTATAAGTAATTCACGTGGCTCAGGCGTGACTGCAGAGCCAGTACAAGCACTCAGACAGGTACAGCTTTAGCTCTCCGATAAACCCAAAATCCTGATACGCTCCAGGAAACATTTTAAATATCTGAAGCACGTCGCCTGGTCTGGCTCAACACGGATGGTTAGGGTTAGCATGTAATTTTGCGGGCAGTGGGAAAATCATCCCTCGTGTTTCTTGATGTTATTACTGAGGATTCAGTGCCATTTGACCCTGCAACTTTGACCTGTTATGAAGGTGGTCAGCAGTGGGACACAGCGGTGATGGAACCTGGGATCATGGGTTGTTTCAACATCAGACGGTTGATCAGCCCAGCTTGTGTTTTCCCAATGGACAAAGATAATGAAAGGCATCTCGCACAAAACCCTTCATCAAGACTGGAGGAAATAAAAGATGAGGCTGGGACGTGGAAATGGACGAATGAAAGTCTGGCAGCCCATGTGACACAAAGACCAATGTCAGTGGAGGGAATGTTCGACCGGAGCAGGCGTCTGAGAGCACTAACCCGACAATGTACCCACTGGACCCGTTGTGATGCAAAGTTTACTTTGTACCTACCCTGGGAAGGCCTGCTATGGGTATTTCCAGCATGGCTGTCTATCCTGAGAAACTGTAGCCTCCAGAGTTCGATTCAGAAGCTTGGTCACATGGCTTGTGGCACTGAAACCTGATGGTAGTTAAAGGGTTAAACCTTCCCCCCTCCCAGTGAGACAGCACACAGCACATAGTTCTGTGCTTTCAACTACATGTACTGTCGCTGGCTTTCTATTCCACAAACTACTCTGGTTTCACAGCTGTAGGTTTGAGGAACTTTGATAGTGTCCCATTGAACTAAAAAACCTCAAACAATTGCATCACCTGCCTTACAAATCTTGAACTGTGTATGAGGAGAATATTTTGAGAATTTACTATGAAGGAGACACCATACAGTCTCAATATATAGAGTAAACCTCCTCCCACAGAGCAAAATTCTTAATAATATTAATTAAACTGAACGACAACACTCTATAATAGGCTACACTGTTAACCCTTTTGAGTACTGAAGGATAATCAGTTTTATGTTCCTGCAATAATCTCAAAGTCCATGAATGAGTGTGCACAGATTCCTCAGCAGACCAATGGGTAATACTCAATGCAGACGCCTGAGCTACCATCACAGCCGGCTCACAGCAGAGGCTGCAGAGGCTGCGAGGCAGAGACCCGACTCTGCCAATTATGGCAATTAAGCAGTTTCTCAAATACTGATGTGTCCCTCATCCTCAAACGGGTTAACACTGGTTAGTTGCTCCAATAAAGGGAATACCTGTGGCCCTGGCTTGCAATGCCACGATTGCATAAGGCAGTCAATCAGAGCGGAGACGATGAAGGTGATGAGGAGAAAGAAAAAAATAAAAATAATGTCGAGGAGTAAGGCACATGCACCCAAGCATCAACATGACATGCAAAGCTGAAGCAGAGCTCTAAAGTCCGGCCAGAATACCTTCTGAGATCATGGAACTCCACCCAACCCCGTCTGTACATTCACACCATGGACACTCTGGCTCGTAAGCAGTGGAAACCCCATCAAGACCAGTATAGCCAACCATTTGTTAAGTGCTTAATACCTCCATCCCTGGCCCAGGACTCTGAATGGGCCATCAACTTTCATCATCTGAAGCCAGTCCGCGTTTGCTCTGACAGCGGGTCGCTCCCAGTCTGAGCTTTCTGGCAGAGGCCAGCAGGTCTTTATCCAGCATTTAGCAACGTTCACCTTCCCACCAATCCTGACCAGATTTCCAGTTGCTGCTGCTGAACAGCATCCCCACAGCATGAACACAAAGTACACGGCAGATGCTGTGGTCAAATCAACACGTACAAACAAGCTGGATGAACTCAGCAGGTCGGGCAGCATCCGTTGACTGCTCATTTCAACGGAGTCCTGACGAAGGGTCTCGGCCCGAAACGTTGACTGCTCATTTCAACGGATGCTGCCCGACCTGCTGGGTTCATCCAGCGTGTTTGTACAACCCCATGGTGTGATGCTAGTACTTCCAGCATGTATGGCCTGGCTGATGCACAGTATTAGAATTAGCGTTGAGGACCCAACGTTCCACTTTGTTCTCATCCAACCAAAAGACCTTCAACATCTTTACAGTATCTTCCAGGTGTTGCTTTGCAAAGACTTTACAGGCAAGGATATGCCGTTTTCAAAGCAGTACTTGTGGCGTAAACGTAATGCTGCACGCCAGCCAGGCTGCAGCCCGTTCTACCAGAGCAATCACAGAGTGGGGAGGATGTTTGCCTCTCAGCAGGGCAATGACTGAAAGTACTCTACCACAGCAATCACAGAGTGGGGAGGATGTTCGCCTCTCAGCAGGGCAATGACTGAAAGTACTCTACCACAGCAATCATGGAGTGGCTTCAAATGAAGAAAATCAATGTCCTTGAGTGGCTCAGTGACCTGCCCGTAACCTGATCGAACATCACTGGCAGGACCTCAGGACCACCACTCCCCAACTGGTCTGGCAGGACCTCAGGACCACCACTCCCCAACTAGTCTGGCAGGACCTCAGGACCACCACTCCCCAACTGGTCTGGCAGGACCTCAGGACCACCACTCCCCAACTAGTCTGGCAGGACCTCAGGACCACCACTCCCCAACTGGTCTGGCAGGACCTCAGGACCACCACTCCCCAACTCGTCTGGCAGGACCTCAGGACCACCACTCCCCAACTAGTCTGTCAGGACCACCACTCCCCAACTAGTCTGTCAGGACCTCAGGACCACCACTCCCCAACTGGTCTGGCAGGACCTCAGGACCACCACTCCCCAACTAGTCTGGCAGGACCTCAGGACCACCACTCCCCAACTAGTCTGTCAGGACCACCACTCCCCAACTAGTCTGTCAGGACCTCAGGACCACCACTCCCCAACTGGTCTGGCAGGACCTCAGGACCACCACTCCCCAACTCGTCTGGCAGGACCTCAGGACCACCACTCCCCAACTAGTCTGTCAGGACCACCACTCCCCAACTAGTCTGTCAGGACCTCAGGACCACCACTCCCCAACTAGTCTGGCAGGACCTCAGGACCACCACTCCCCAACTAGTCTGGCAGGACCTCAGGACCACCACTCCCCAACTAGTCTGTCAGGACCTCAGGACCACCACTCCCCAACTAGTCTGGCAGGACCTCAGGACCACCACTCCCCAACTAGACTGGCAGGACCTCAGGACCACCACTCCCCAACTAGTCTGTCAGGACCTCAGGACCACCACTCCCCAACTGGTCTGGCAGGACCTCAGGACCACCACTCCACAACTAGTCTGTCAGGACCTCAGGACCACCACTCCCCAACTCGTCTGGCAGGACCCCAGGACCACCACTCCCCAACTCGTCTGGCAGGACCTCAGGACCACCACTCCCCAACTAGTCTGTCAGGACCACCACTCCCCAACTAGTCTGTCAGGACCTCAGGACCACCACTCCCCAACTTGTCTGGCAGGACCTCAGGACCACCACTCCCCAATTAGTCTGGCAGGACCTCAGGACCACCACTCCCCAACTCGTCTGGCAGGACCTCAGGACCACCACTCCCCAACTCGTCTGGCAGGACCTCAGGACCACCACTCCCCAACTAGACTGGCAGGACCTCAGGACCACCACTCCCCAACTGGTCTGGCAGGACCTCAGGACCACCACTCCCCAACCCGTCTGGCAGGACCTCAGGACCACCACTCCCCAACTAGTCTGTCAGGACCTCAGGACCACCACTCCCCAACTCATCTGGCAGGACCTCAGGACCACCACTCCACAACTCGTCTGGCAGGACCTCAGGACCACCACTCCCCAACTCGTCTGGCAGGACCTCAGGACCACCACTCCCCAACTCGTCTGGCAGGACCTCAGGACCACCACTCCCCAACTCGTCTGGCAGGACCTCAGGACCACCACTCCCCAACTAGACTGGCAGGACCTCAGGACCACCACTCCCCAACCCGTCTGGCAGGACCTCAGGACCACCACTCCCCAACTCGTCTGGCAGGACCTCAGGACCACCACTCCCCAACTCGTCTGGCAGGACCTCAGGACCACCACTCCCCAATTAGTCTGTCGGGACCTCAGGACCACCACTCCCCAACTCGTCTGGCAGGACCTCAGGACCACCACTCCCCAACTCGTCTGGCAGGACCTCAGGACCACCACTCCACAACTAGTCTGTCAGGACCACCACTCCCCAACTAGTCTGGCAGGACCTCAGGACCACCACTCCCCAACTCGTCTGTCAGGACCTCAGGACCACCACTCCCCAACTCGTCTGGCAGGACCTCAGGACCACCACTCCCCAACTCGTCTGGCAGGACCTCAGAACCACCACTCCCCAACTCGTCTGGCAGGACCTCAGGACCACCACTCCCCAACTCGTCTGGCAGGACCTCAGGACCACCACTCCCCAACTCGTCTGGCAGGACCACCACTCCCCAACTAGTCTGGCAGGACCTCAGGACCACCACTCCCCAACTCGTCTGGCAGGACCTCAGGACCACCACTCCCCAACCCGTCTGGCAGGACCTCAGGACCACCACTCCCCAACTAGTCTGGCAGGACCTCAGGACCACCACTCCCCAATTCGTCTGGCAGGACCTCAGGACCACCACTCCCCAACCCGTCTGGCAGGACCTCAGGACCACCACTCCCCAACTGGTCTGGCAGGACCTCAGGACCACCACTCCCCAATTAGTCTGTCAGGACCTCAGGACCACCACTCCCCAATTAGTCTGTCAGGACCTCAGGACCACCACTCCCCAACTCGTCTGGCAGGACCTCAGGACCACCACTCCCCAATTAGTCTGGCAGGACCTCAGGACCACCACTCCCCAACTGGTCTGGCAGGACCTCAGGACCACCACTCCCCAACCCGTCTGGCAGGACCTCAGGACCACCACTCCCCAACTCGTCTGGCAGGACCTCAGGACCACCACTCCCCAACTGGTCTGGCAGGACCTCAGGACCACCACTCCCCAATTAGTCTGTCAGGACCTCAGGACCACCACTCCCCAACTCGTCTGGCAGGACCTCAGGACCACCACTCCCCAACTCGTCTGGCAGGACCTCAGGACCACCACTCCCCAACCCGTCTGTCAGGACCACCACTCCCCAACTGGTCTGGCAGGACCTCAGGACCACCACTCCCCAACCCGTCTGTCAGGACCACCACTCCCCAACTCGTCTGGCAGGACCTCAGGACCACCACTCCCCAACTCGTCTGGCAGGACCTCAGGACCACCACTCCCCAACTCGTCTGGCAGGACCTCAGGACCACCACTCCCCAACTGGTCTGGCAGTACCTCAGGACCACCACTCCCCAACTCGTCTGTCAGGACCTCAGGACCACCACTCCCCAACTCGTCTGGCAGGACCTCAGGACCACCACTCCCCAACTCGTCTGGCAGGACCTCAGGACCACCACTCCCCAACTAGTCTGGCAGGACCTCAGGACCACCACTCCCCAATTCGTCTGGCAGGACCTCAGGACCACCACTCCCCAACTCGTCTGGCAGGACCACCACTCCCCAACTCGTCTGGCAGGACCTCAGGACCACCAACTCGTCTGGCAGGACCTCAGGACCACCACTCCCCAACTCGTCTGGCAGGACCTCAGGACCACCAACTCGTCTGGCAGGACCTCAGGACCACCAACTCGTCTGGCACAGCTCCAGCTATTTGTAGGGAGAAATGGGCAAATATTGCTCAATCACTTTGTGCAAAGCTAATGGAGACTTCTCCAAAAAGACTCCTGGCTGTAATAGCTGCAAGAGGTGATTCAACGAGGTGCTGAGCAAATGGGGACAAATACTTTTGAACTACTGACATTTTCAGTTTTTAAATTTTTAGTTTTTCACATTTCCCAATTTTCCCTGTTTTTTGGGGCTCTACTGTAAAAAAAGGAACATGTGATTCACAAACAAAAATTCAGTTAAATTAATCAAAGTCCCTGGTTGTAATACTCACTGATATGAACAAAGGGTTGGGGCTAAAGACTTTCTCAGCAGTAATTGCACAGCTAACTTCATTCCACCCTGCTTCCTGCCAGGACACTATTCGTTCTCCCAGTCCCTCTGCCTCCAGAGTTTCTGTACTGCTACCCCGATATGTCTTCATCCTGAATGCCGCACTGGTACCCACTAGCAAAGACCCTGACCACGCCTCCCTCAATTCCCTTCTGCTTTTTCTCTCTCCCTCCCTCCCTCACACAGAGCAGGACAGAGTTCCCCTGGTTCTCATCAGCCTTCACATTCAACGGGTATTCTCGTTTCCACCATCTTCAAAGAGATCTTGGGTACATTCAAAGGACCATTCCCCTCGCACCTCCTAACCTTCACTGCCAACCACCCACTCCGAAGGCGCTTCCCCTCACAGCGGCCACGTGGCCTTTCACCTCTTCTTTCCTAAACCCAGGGACTCAAGTCTCTCAGTTCGCTTCCCTCCAACAGGCTCCCGTGTTAGCAGAGAGAAAGCTAGCAGGGATTGACCTCCTGCAACATGAACCCTCACCACCTGCCCGTGAATCAGGAAATGAGTTGTGGAAAAAAAATGTATTTTTGAACCTAAACTCCATGGGACCAAATTTTAAGGTAGTAATTTATTCTTTGAGGGCGAATTTCTGTAATTTAAACAGTCCTAATGTGGGGAGGGGTGGGGTATTTTCTATATTCACCGTGTGGGTCTCTCGACAGTGGAAAAACCAAACACTGCTTCAATCTCAGCTGACTTGATAACTGTCTGAATTATCCATCCGTGATTATTGGCTCAGCTCATTTTTAAAAACTTTTTTCTTCAGAACAGAGGACACACCATTTCTTTCCTTACTCATTGCCTGTCTGGAGGCTGAGAAGACAGCCTGGCCCCACAACGTGCAGAAGCCAGCAGAGTGATACCAACATGTCTTCCGCACACAGGCTCCCTCTCAGTGAAAATCAGACTCCGGAATTTAACTCCATGAGCTGGAAGACTTGCAGAGGAATCGTACTCTCTTTGGACACGGGATCCTTCAGCGTAGATAAAGATGCTCTTAGCATTTAGTGGCAGAGAATGTGACACTTAGAAGCACAAATCCACACATGGCAGTGGGTCTTATAATGGCACATTCAAATCCTACACACAGCAACTAGGAGCAGGAACTTCCCCATTCTGCCATGGAACACCCCTTTAGAGCCAGAAACAAGTGTTTCAGAACAGCAATGCAAGAGCAGATTAAAACAAAAATCAAGTGTTTGCAAATTAGTAGATTGATTTTAACTCCAGAATAGAGCTCCATGAAGCCTGCAAAATGCAGAGGTAAATCACTAACCCAATATATTCCCTACCAAAACAGCAAAAAGGAAACAGTAAATAACTAAACTTACATACCTTGATGTGTGGAGACTGCATTTTTTGATACAATTCTAGAGAATAATGGTGAAGCCACATTTCAATAAAGATCTGTTTAAAAAAAACCCAAAGTGATTAGTAAAGAAGAAACAAGAGGAAATAATCCCTCTTGAATTCTAACTCATCCTCAGCCCATTTGCAGATCCAGGTTTTTGCCTGCATTCGTCTGTCATAACTTTACAATTCCTGATATTTTGGAAGTAAGAGAACTTTTTCATTAAATTAAACACTTCTGGCTTAGTTTTCAAACACCGTTTAAGACCAGCGTAATTGAATCCAAGGACGTACAAGCTCGCCAGTGACCAACAATTCCTTTCCTTGCTGTCCTGGATATCAATGCTTCAGCCATCCTCCCTGCCACTGTCAACATGCAAATTAATCTTTCTTAAGATCAAGTACAATGCTGCACCGTACAGTCAAAACTGCAGAAATTCACTTACCCTCACAGATCGAGGGCATCCATGCTAACATTCATGGCTTTCAGACTGCTGGAATGCATCTTAATACATTAATTTAAAAACAGAAGCTACTTTAAGGATCCTACACAAGAGTGAGCACAGAACAACTTCATGCCTGCACAAAGCTTAGTCTGGACATACAATATGGATGAGGATTGCAATCAAAGATTGGTAGGAAAATGATCTTTCAAACTGGAGTTAACTAAGGCACTGCCTAGATAATGTCCATAAAAGGGAAAAACATATTTAAAACAATAACTCTTTCAATGATAAAATATTAAAATGAAACAGCTGAACAGAGTTGAAGCTTCAGAATTCAGTAAAACACCAAGAGGACTGAAAGGAAATGAGGGAGAAAGAAAGCCAGAGAATAGATTATCAGCTAAAAATATTTTATAAATACAAGAACTGAATTGGTAGTCAAAGGAAAAGCATTGTTAGTTAGTAAAAATACCTAGTGATGAGTATTGACAAGTCACTAAATAAATACTTTGTAGCTGTCTTTACCAAGGATCAGGATATTGCCAATGAAATAGAAGAGACAGAACAAGAAATTCAATAGATTATATGTTTAAAAAAGCACAACAGAAACTGCTGAAAATATTCAGCAGGTCAGGCAGCATCTGTGCAAAGAGAAACAGTTAATATTTCAGGCAAAACCTTGGAGGGTTTAAAGCAGAAAAGTTAACCATGCCAAACAGGATACTTCATTAAGGGACCTAAACCTCACTACAGGTTCTTAATAATTGGAGACTGAATCAACTTGCATTGGACATGTGTGAAAGCCAACACATTGACCCATGACTGAGTTGCTTGATGAAGGTGAGTGAGGAAAGTGTTGTGCATTTGCACTTTAAAAACTCATTTACAGAAGTTCCATATCATGGGCTTGTTATGAAAACAGAAGCACGTAGGATTCGAGGGGGTGTGAAAATCGGGGCAGAAACTAGAGTGGTTATAATTGTCATTTATCGGATTGGTAGACAATGCCCAGTGGTATTTCCCAAGTTCGCACCTTTATTAAAAATAGTAATACAAATTTTCTTGACTCAGATTTACTTTGTTTGCAGTTGACATGCAACTCGGAGCGAAGGTAATATTTAGGACACTGGTTCCCAAGCTGGTGTCCACAGACCCCTTGCTGAATGGTATTGGTCCATGGCATAAAAATGGTTGGGAACCCGATTTAGGAGGACCTGGGCAAAAGGTTGGAGAGACAATGACACAACTTTAAAGAGGACAGGAATGCACAATCACCATCACTAGAGGGTGGCAGGACAAGCTGAAGTTACTGTATAAAAAAAAAGGGATTGATACTGTTTAGTAGTTCAAAGGGAAGGAAGCTATGCTTAGCTCTTTAAAACCACTGTCTAGACCTGTCTACACATTGACTGAAAAGAGGGCAGTGCATTTTAGAAGAAAGAGAGGACTAAGGTCAGATGATTTCCAGTGGAAGGGTTGTTAATGAAAGCGAAGGCCTGTGGCAACCAGTTGAAAGAAGACAACATTAATGGAAGGAAAAGCCAAGATGGCACCAGGCGGAGTGAGCTCATCTGTGTAACAGCCTAAATTCTTCTTGTTAATGCCTCTTTTCCCTTGTCTAGGTGGCTGGGCTTCTGTTGGAGTCCGTGATCTACAGTTACACTCAAACTATGGTTGATTCCTGCTTCTAACGATCACTGAACGGCCCAGTGTATCCGGGAGGGGCCTGGAGGACATGCTGTGGGCTCAGGATGCCCGTGGACAACTCAATTCCTCGCCAGTGTCGCTGGCTGGAACGTTGTGGAAATCAGAAAGCTTCAGCCCAGCTGATAATCAGTGAGAGAAAGCTCACTGAGGGCACAGTACTACCTGGTTTTACAATGAGCAATTTTGAAAAAGGACTCTTCAATAACTGGAACTGTTAGTCTTAATCAACTCCTTTGCAGTACAGAAGATCTCCGTGTGCCTCACAAAGGGTGAGCAGACTGGCAGAGACACATGAACAAAATGGAAAATCGGGGAGCATGCCTTATGAGAGTAGGTTGAGTGAACTCGGCCTTTTCTCCTTGGAGCGACAGGGGATGAGAGGTGACCTGTATAAGATGATGAGAGGCATTGATCGTGTGGATAGTCAGAGGCTTTTTCCCAGGGCTGGAATGGCTAGCATGAGAGGGCACAGTTTTAAGGTGCTTGGAAACAGGTATAGAGGAGAGGTCAGGGGTAAGTTTTTTTCTAAATATGCAGAGAGTGGTGAGTGTGTGGAATGGGCTGCCAGTGACGGTGGTGAAGGCGGATACGATAGGGTCTTTTAAGAGACTCCTGGCCAGGTACACGGAGCATAGAAAAATAGAGGGCTATGGGTAACCCTACGTAATTTCTGAACTAACTACATGTTCAGCACAGCATTGAGAGCTGAAGGGCCTGTATTGTGCTGTAGGTTTTCTAAAACATTGACAAAAGAAAAAAAATGATACTGAGGGGATTCTGGCACAGAGCCAAAACTGCTTAACCCAGGCTTTGCTGGGGAAACAAAGGGAGGCCAGAGATTGAAAGAGATAGAATTGTGGTGGAAGATTTAAATGTGAAGATCAGAATTTTAAAGTTAGGTGTTACTGATCTGGTTATCAAACACAGAAGGTGTGAAAGCAACATGGCGAGAACACTCGATTACTGCTTCTCTCCTGAGCTGCAGCTGATTTCCGGCATTTCTGGACATGCTGAGAGAGTCTCAGCCCTTGAGCTTGTCCAACAGGACTGAGATTCTTGCTCTCTGTGTGAATGAGGGGAAGGATGAGAAATGTAACTGTGGCACCGTAGTTCAGGGAGCCATTCCAGAGTGGAGAGAGGAGAAATGTAGAGGTAATCGGGGACAGTTCACCGCTGTGAGGACAAAAATTCCCAAAGGCAGTTTTGCCTGCCTGGAGTCTGGGTTCGAGATGTCTTATCTGACCTGCAGTGGGAGGGGAAAGATCCAGTTGTTGTGGTCCATGTGGTTACCAACGGCATAGGTAGAACAAGGACAGAGGTTCTGCTGAGGGAATTTAACCAGTTAGGGACCAAATTTAAAAACAGAACCAAAAAGGTGATAATCTCTGGATTACTACTTGAGCCACGTCACGTGCAAATTGGCACGGGGTCAAGAAGATTAGAGTTAAATACGTGGCTCAAGGATTGCTGTGGGTTTGAATTCATGGGAAATTGGCACCGATATTGGGGAAGGAGGGAGCTGTACCGATGGGACGGGCTCATCCTGGACCGTGATGGGACCTGGATCTCAGTGAATCACATAACTACGGCTGTGGATGGGGCTTCAAACTAAATAGTAGGGGGTGGGTTCAACAGATTGGAGAAGTAAAAAAAAGTGTGGATAAAGATTAAGAAAAAGCAAAAGATAAAAAAGAGAAAAGTAAGAGTGGAGTGAAAAGTCAAGGGCAGGAGAGTAAAAGATTGTAAGATTTTAAAAGCACAATAAGTGTAAGGGCCCGTTGTATTCAAAACAAGGTCAGCAAACGTGGCTCAAATCAGTGCAAAGAGGTTTGATCTTGTGGCCGTTACAAAGATGTGTTGCAGGGTGGAGAGGACTGGCATTTAAATACCCAAGGACATCAGGTAATCAGAATCAGGTTCATTATCACCGACACGTGACGTTAACTTAGCAGCAGTTCATAATCCAGCAGAGAGAGAAAAAAAATAAAACATAATAAATATATCGATTACATACATTGAATAGATTAAAAAGTGTGCAAAAACAGAAATACTGTAAACTAAAAAAGTGAGATTGGTGGCACGTGGCCAAGTGGTTGAGCTTGAGCCCCAGCCGAGCTGAGGCTGCGTGTTGTGTCCTTGAGCGAGGCACTTAACCACACACTGCTCCAGTCCACCCAGCTGAAAATGGGTTCCGGCAAAATGCTGGGGGTTAACCTCGCAATAGACTGTTGTCCTATTGGCGGGGGGAGTCTTGTACTCTCAGTCGCTTCACACCACAGAAACCGGCATAAGCTTTAAAAAAGTGAGGTAATGTCCATTCAGGAATGGGATGGCAAAGGGGAAGAAGCTGTTCCTGAATCGTTGAGTGTGTGCCTTCAGGCTCCTGTACCTCCTCCCTGATGGCAGAGGGAAAGAAGCTGTTCCTGAATCGCTGAGTGTGTGCCTTCAGGCTCCTGTACCTCCTCCCTGATGGCAGAGGGGGAGAAGCTGTTCCTGAATCGCTGAGTGTGTGTCTTCAGGCTCCTGTACCTCCTCCCTGATGGCAGAGGGGAAGAAGCTGTTCCTGAATCGCTGAGTGTGTGTCTTCAGGCTCCTGTACCTCCTCCCTGATGGCAGAGGGGAAGAAGCTGTTCCTGAATCGCTGAGTGTGTGTCTTCAGGCTCCTGTACCTCCTCCCTGATGGCAGAGGGGAAGAAGCTGTTCCTGAATCGCTGAGTGTGTGCCTTCAGGCTCCTGTACCTCCTCCCTGATGGCAGAGGGGAAGAAGCTGTTCCTGAATCGCTGAGTGTGTGCCTTCAGGCTCCTGTACCTCCTCCCTGATTGCAGAGGGGAAGAAGCTGTTCCTGAATCGCTGAGTGTGTGTCTTCAGGCTCCTGTACCTCCTCCCTGATGGCAGAGGGGAAGAAGCTGTTCCTGAATCGCTGAGTGTGTGTCTTCAGGCTCCTGTACCTCCTCCCTGACGGCAGAGGGGAAGAAGCTGTTCCTGAATCACTGAGTGTGTGCCTCCAGGCTCCTGTACCTCCTCCCTGATGGCAGAGGGAAAGAAGCTGTTCCTGAATCGCTGTGTGTGTGCCTTCAGGCTCCTGTACCTCCTCCCTGATGGCAGAGGGGAAGAAGCTGTTCCTGAATCGCTGAGTGTGTGTCTTCAGGCTCCTGTACCTCCTCCCTGATGGCAGAGGGGAAGAAGCTGTTCCTGAATCGCTGAGTGTGTGCCTTGAGGCTCCTGTACCTCCTCCCTGATGGCAGAGGGGAAGAAGCTGTTCCTGAATCGCTGAGTGTGTGCCTTGAGGCTCCTGTACCTCCTCCCTGATGGCAGAGGGGAAGAAGCTGTTCCTGAATCGCTGAGTGTGTGCCTTCAGGCTCCTGTACCTCCTCCCTGATTGCAGAGGGGAAGAAGCTGTTCCTGAATCGCTGAGTGTGTGTCTTCAGGCTCCTGTACCTCCTCCCTGATGGCAGAGGGGAAGAAGCTGTTCCTGAATCGCTGAGTGTGTGTCTTCAGGCTCCTGTACCTCCTCCCTGACGGCAGAGGGGAAGAAGCTGTTCCTGAATCACTGAGTGTGTGCCTCCAGGCTCCTGTACCTCCTCCCTGATGGCAGAGGGAAAGAAGCTGTTCCTGAATCGCTGTGTGTGTGCCTTCAGGCTCCTGTACCTCCTCCCTGATGGCAGAGGGGAAGAAGCTGTTCCTGAATCGCTGAGTGTGTGTCTTCAGGCTCCTGTACCTCCTCCCTGATGGCAGAGGGGAAGAAGCTGTTCCTGAATCGCTGAGTGTGTGTCTTCAGGCTCCTGTACCTCCTCCCTGACGGCAGAGGGGAAGAAGCTGTTCCTGAATCACTGAGTGTGTGCCTCCAGGCTCCTGTACCTCCTCCCTGATGGCAGAGGGGAAGAAGCTGTTCCTGAATCGCTGTGTGTGTGCCTTCAGGCTCCTGTACCTCCTCCCTGATGGCAGAGGGGAAGAAGCTGTTCCTGAATCGCTGTGTGTGTGCCTTCAGGCTCCTGTACCTCCTCCCTGATGGCAGAGGGGAAGAAGCTGTTCCTGAATCGCTGAGTGTGTGCCTTGAGGCTCCTGTACCTCCTCCCTGATGGCAGAGGGGAAGAAGCTGTTCCTGAATCGCTGAGTGTGTGCCTTCAGGCTCCTGTACCTCCTCCCTGATGGCAGAGGGGAAGAAGCGGTTCCTGAATCACTGAGTGTGTGGATGAAATCAGGGTGATAATGAGAGACGATACCAGATCTAAAGAGCAGAATATTGAATCCATCTGGGAAGAGATTAGGAATAGTAAAGAAAAAAAAATCACTGTTGGGATTTGTCTATCGGCCACCGAATAATAACATTTCAGTGGCACAGGCAATAAACCGAGAAATATCTGAGGCATGTAGGAATGGAACAGCAGTTATCATGGGGGACTTTAACTTGCACACAGACCGGGGTATCAGGTTGGTCGAGGCAGTCTGTGGTGGCTTTCTTGAACAGCATGTCACTGAACCTACAAGGGAATGTCATATCTTACATCTAGTCCTGTGCAATGAAGACAGGTAAAATTAGTGATCCTGTAGTTAGGGAAAGAGTGATCACAGTATGATCGAGTTTCTCATACAAATGCAGGGTGCAGTAGCTCAATATAAAACCAGTGTATTATGCCTATACAATGGAGACTACAATGGGATGAGGGAGGATTTGGCTGGTGTCGACTGGGAACACGGGCTATCTGGTGGGATAGTTGAGGAACAGTGGAAGACTTTCGAAGAGATTATTTATGGTGCTCAACAAAAGTATATTCTAGAAAAGTATATTTTAGTATTTTTAAAAGCAAGGACAGTCTTGGATAACTAAGGAAATAAAAGAAGACATCAAGCTAAAAGCTTGTGCACACAAAGTCGCCAAGAGTGGTGAGAAACTGGAGAAATGGGGGAGAAAGAAAAGCAATAAAGAACCACTAAGTGAACAATAAAGAAAGGGAAACTAGATTATAAAAATAAACCAGCACAAAATATAAAAACGGATAGAAAATCTTTTATGAAGCAGAAAAGGGTGGCTAAAGTGAACGAAGGTCCCTTGGAGGACGTGAAGGGGGATTTGATATTGGGTAATGAGGAAATGGCAGAAGCTTTGAATGACTATTTTGTGTCAGTCTTCACAGTGGAGGACACGTCTAACGTGCCGAAGAGAGACGTTATGGATGCGATGGGAGGTGAGGACCTCGCTACAATTGCTATCACTAAAGAGGTAGTGCTGAGCAAACTTGTGGGCCTGAAGATAGACAAGTCCCCTGTTCCTGATAGAATTCATCCCAGGGTGCTGAAATAAATGGCAGAAATTATAGTTGAGGCTTTGGTGATGATTAACCCAAATTCTCTGGATTCTGGGCAGGTCCCGGTGGATTGGAAGATGGTGAATGTCTTGCTACTGTTCAAAAAAAAAAAGGATGTGGGCAAAAGGCAGGTAACTATAGGCCAAACACGAGGAAATCTGTAGATGCTGGAAATTCAAACAACAACACACACAAAATGCTGGTGGAACACAGCAGGCCAGGTGGCATCTATAGAGAGAAGTGACAAAGGGTCTCGGCCCGAAACGTCGACAGTGCTTCTCCCTATAGATGCTGCCTGGCCTGCTGTGTTCCACCAATGTTTTGTGTGTGTTGTTGTAACTATAGGCCAGTAAGTTTAACGTCTGTAGTTGGGAAAATGCTTGCAGCTACCATTTAAGAAGTATCGAGGCATCTGTAAAGAAATGGATCCACCAGGCAGACGCAGCATGGATTCAGCAAAGGCAGATCCTGTTTGTCAGACTTACTGGAGTTCTTTGAGGATATAATGAGTGCAGCGGATAGACGGGAACAGATTGATGTTATTCACTTGGATTTCCAGAAGGTGTTTGGTAAGATGCCACATAAAAGACGTATCCATAAGATAAGGATACACAGAGTTGGGGTGATGTATTAGCATGGATAGAGGATTGGTTAGCTAATAGAAAGCAGAGAGTTGGGATACGTGGGTGTTACTCCAGTTGGCAATCAGTGGTGAGCGATGAGCCTCAGGGGTCAGTGCTGGGCCCACAACTGTTCACGGTATACATCAACAATCTGGAAGATGGGACCAAGTGCAGGTGGAGATGAGTCCATGGCCAGATCAGCCATGATCTTATTGAATGGGGGGGGATGGGGAGCAGGCTCGACGGGCCGGATGGCCGACTCCTGCTCCTGTTTCTTGTGTTCTTACGAGGCACCAACCTGAATTCTATAGAAATGATGAAGCAAAGGCAAAAGGAAAAAGGGGGTGGAAGGGACAAAGACTTGGTGACAGTGGGTGAGGCTGCGATCAGAAGCTCTGCCCATTAGTAAACCTACAGTTGAAGCAGCTTTGGACCAGACTCCCTGCTACTGCAACAGCAATAACGAAGGGAGGGGCCCAGAAAATGAAACCGCACTCTCACCTGCAGCAACGTCTCTGATCTCCAGATTTCCTGTGCGGCTGGGTCAGTGGTGACCGACGGCTGGTGGGATATGTAACGCTTCAGTAGGCTGGTGTGAGGCCCACCGTAGGAGGTGAATGGGACACTCTGAGTTCTGCAGAAGGCAAAGTACAAAAGAAATTCCATTAAAGGAATAAAATCAGAAATCTCAGGCACAGAATCGGAATGTATCAACTCAGCATGTGTAACCAACTACTGAAGAGATGTTAACTAGCTTCCTCACTCAGTAAACATAAGAGATGCTGAAAACACACAAAATGCTGAAGAACTCAGGCTGGGCAGTTTCTGTGGAGATAACAGCCCAGAACGGCAACTGTTTGCTCTCCTCCACGGGTGCTGACCGACTTGCTAAGTTCCTCAGTTCCTCCTTTAGTGTCCCTGTTGACTACCTACACAAATTCTAATAGATCACAATCATTATATCCAACTAGCAAGCTGTTAATTACAGGTACTAATCCATACTCACTTAGCAATTTTCTCCCCAGTTACTGGCCGTCTCTGCAGATGACTAAGGATATTACAAGGCTGATCAGGAGAAAGGGAAGTAAATGGCAGGTATCAGCAACTGGAGGAATATAGAGAGTGCAGGATGGTAAAGACAGCAGGTGGTACACTAGTCTGCATTGGCTGGGGGGGCAACAGAATGTAACATTTGGGATGTTACACAACACTGGCCAGACTACACCTGGAGCACGATGTGTGGTCTCAGTCGCCACAGAAAGAACGGGCGCTCAGAGGAGATTCAGCAGGACACTGTCTGGACTGACGGACTTCAGTTACGGGGAGAGAATAAATAGATGGAGGCTTGACCTGATAAGAGATATGATGTAAAATAATGAAACAAAAACCGATAGGGCATATAGTCAGGGTCTGTCTCACAAAATAGGGACATCAAGACAAGAGGACTGGTTTAAGGTGAGAGCAACATGGTTGAAGAGGGGAGGGGATCTGAGCAGAAAGTTTAAAAAAAGTGTAGTTGAAATCTGGACCCCACTGGCAGAGGTGGAATCAGATGTAATCACTGTGTTGAAGAGACATTTAGAAAGGCATTGGTTTAGGCAAGAAGGATGTAGAGACAGTGCAGGCAAACAGTGTGCATGTCTTATGGACTTTGTGGGCTGAAAGGCCCGTTCCTGTGCTAAATGACTGGCAACTCAGCTTCCTACCAATCTCTCAATAAACCCTTTCGAAACTTCATTCTTGCACTCACAAACTCCATCCTTTTCTCTGCCCCTAACAACCCTGATGAAACCCTAACAATCCTGAAGACATGTTGTGGTTGCTAATGTAGTGAGTTTAGACAATAGGTGCAGAAGTAGACCATTCGGCCCTTCGATCCTGCACCGCCATTTTGAGATCGTGGCTGATCAGCTACTATCAATACCCAGTTCCTGCCTTGTTCCCATATCCCTTGATTCCCCTATCCATAAGATACCTATCTAGCTCCTTCTTGAAAGCGTCCAGAGAATTGGCCTCCACTACCTTCCGACGCAGTGCATTCCAGACCCCCTCAACTCTCTGGGAGAAGAAGTTTTTCCTTTACTCTGTCCTAAATGACCTACCCCTTATTCTCAAACCATGCCCTCTGGTACTGGACTCTCCCAGCATCTGGAACATATTTCCTGCCCCTATCTTGTCCAATCCCTTAATAATCTTATATGTTTCAATCAGATCCCCTCTCAATCTCCTTAATTCCAGCGTGTACAAGCCCAGTCTCTCTAACCTCTCTGCATAAGAGAGTCCAGACATCCCAGGAATTAACCTCGTGAATCTACGCTGCACTTCCTCTACAGCAAGGATGTCCTTCCTTAACCCTGGAGACCAAAACTGTACACAATACTCCAGGTGTGGTCTCACCAGGGCCCTGTACAAATGCAAGAGGATTTCCTTGCTTTTGTACTCAATTCCCTTTGTAATAAAGGCCAACATTCTATTAGCCTTCTTCACTGCCTGCTGCACTTGCTCATTCACCTTCAGTGACTGATGAACAAGGACTCCTAGATCTCTTTGTATTTCTCCCTTACCTAACTCTACACTGTTCAGATAATAATCTGCCTTCCTGTTCTTACTCCCAAAGTGGATAACCTCACACTTATTCACATTAAACGTCATCTGCCAAGTATCTGCCCACTCACCCAGCCTATCCAAGTCACCCTGAATTCTCCTAACATCCTCATCACATGTCACACTGCCACCCAGCTTAGTATCATCAGCAAATTTGCTGATGTTATTCTCAATGCTTTCATCTAAATCGTTGACGTAAATTGTAAACAGCTGTGGTCCCAATACCAGTAACCACCCCAAATCAGCATTTAAACTTGAAAGTAAACGTACACATTCATCAGCACAATGTCATCTCCATACTGAAGGAAGGGTGCTGCACTTCTCTAACTGTCAGCTCAAGCAGCAGCACCACCCAGGGCACACGTTTCATTCCTAATCTTAAGCCCATCCCCGTGCGAGACAACAAGTTAATAGTTTGCCATGCAGACAGCTTTCAACACAATAACAGAAGTCAGAGGATGGAGCACACATACCTTGGTGCTGGAGGAGAGACGGTGCCGAAAGCATTCACGAAAGGCGACGGGGGCACACTCCCTTCTATTGGAAGGAAGTATTTCAGATACTGATCAACGACCACAAAATAGGCGCTGTCCGAGGTGCTGAACAGGTGTCCTGGGGGGCAAATCTGTAACGAGAGTTGAAAATACTACAGGGAGCTGCACAAAATGCAACAAACTACTCCAGCCCCTTAATCTCTGTTAGGCATTCCATCACCAGGTTTTCCAAACGAGTCTGAAGCACAAATTTCCCTCTTATCCCACAACCAAATATTAACATCAATGAAACATTAATTAAACATAAGAAACAAAAATAAATAACCATGATTAAATGTAAACGTACAGAGTGAAATATTGAACAGCTCAGAGACTGGTTTTTGTGTCTCCAAGGAAGTAGAGGCGCTAGACTGCACCTTGCTGGGCGAAGGGCCAGTGTAGCTGAAGGCAGAACTGCCGACAGCAGAGCGAGGAAGGTTAAGCTGCACACAAGGATAAGGGTCAGGGGTACAAGAACGGAAAACAAGGTGAGGAATGTGGTCATGGAGGGATTCAAAACTGAAGATTAAGAATTTTTAAGATCCAGGTCAGACTAAGAACCAAACACGAGGTACTGGGTAAGGACTACATGGGCAGTTTTGAACAAGCTCAAGGTCATGTGGAAAGTAATCAGCCAGCCAGAGGATTAGAATATACAAGTTATGCATTAATAAAGGCATGGATGTAGTCTTCAACAACAGATGAACAAGGTAGGTATAAACCAAACAACTTTGTAGAGGTGGAAGTACAGTGTGAAACAGCTTGCGCCCATGTGCAGCATGTTCCTCCCAGGTTTATTTCCTGCAGCACAATCCTATCAGAATCGAGTTTATTATCACCGGCATGTGTCATGAAATTTGTTAACTTAGCAGCAGCAGTTCAATACATAATTTCCAAAATGGCGGCACGACACAGCTTGCAGTGGCCACTCCGGAGATGATTATCTCTTAATTGTGAAGCGGGGTGCCGTGCGCAATCATAATCGGATGAAAACGGACTTGGCAGCACGGAGGAACATCGGGAAATCTCCAGGAAGACCTTCTTCATTGCTGCTGCTGTGAGGTCTGGGACTCTGCTGGGAAGAACAGGCCCCCAGTCCTCGGGGTCGCATTGCCGATGGCCGTCCTAACACTTCTTCACAGAGAGAGCCGTGAATCTGTGGAATTCTCTGCCGCAGGAAACAGTTGAGGCCAGTTCATTGGCTATATTTAAGAGGAAGTTAGATATGGCCCTTGTGGCTAAAGGGATCAGGGGGTATGGAGAGAAAGCAGGTACAGGGTTCTGAGTTGGATGATCAGCCATGATCATACTGAATGGCGGTGCAGGCTCGAAGAGCCGAATGTCCTACTCCTGCACCTATTTTCTATATTTCTATGTTTAATACGCTCGGCAGAGGATGGTGCTCGGAGAAGCTGTGCCGGAGGGGATGGTTGTCGACTCGGAGGTTCGACGGACTCGGAGTCTGCTGCGGTCAGGTCACTTTCACTGTGTGCTGCGTCTGCGAGGCTGAGTCGGGGGGCACCGTGGAAGTCCATAGTGGGGGTATTCCCTTCTGCTGCTGGCATGGGATGGTGAGTCTGTCGGGACCCTGGGGACTTGTGGAAACTGTGTGGTGATTTCTTTTGAACTTAACAGTCCTTTACATCTTTGGACTATTTTTACTGTGCCTATGGTCTGTTTTTTTTTTATCAATTATGCTATTGTTAACTATGTGGTTTTGTGCAGGTCCTGTTTGTCTGGTGGATTTGGAGCTCCTTTCCAGGGAACGCGCTAAGTCAGTGGCGCGATATTAATACACAGCAGCCTCTCCAGACTCTGGATTGGGGATTGCCAAACATTTTGTGGATTTTCTGGTGTAGTCTGTTTTGTCATATGCTTTTGTGATACCATTCTGGAGGAACGTTGTCTCATTTTTTTAACTGTATTACATTTGTGGTTTTTAAATGACAATAAACTGAATCTGAATAATATAGAAGAAAATAAATAAATTACAGTATATGTATATTGAATAGATTAAAAATTGTGCAAAAAATAGAAATAATATTTATTTTAAGAAGTGAGGCAGTGTTCGTGGGTTCAATGTCCATTTAGGAATCAGATGGCAGAGGGGAAGAAGCTGTTCCTGAATCACTGAGTGTGTGCCTTCAGGCTTCTGTACCTCCTCCCTGATGGCAGAGGGGAAGAAGCTGTTCCTGAATCACTGAGTGTGTACCTTCAGGCTTCTGTACCTCCTCCCTGATGGTAACAATGAGAAAAGGGCATGCCCTGGGTGTTGGAGGTCCTTAATAATGGATGCTGCCTTTCTGAATTTTAAAAAGGAATGCTTTATCTTTACAGAACAAGTTACAGATCACATGTGACCAACATGTTTAAACACCTCTAAATAAAGAGATGTCCATCTGCTGGGGGAGGAGGATGGACCAAACACTTAGGCCACAACATGCAGAAACAGCTACTTACCCGTGGTGCAGTAAGGTGCCTAGCAAAATTGAAGAAATAATATTCAAAGGGATCTTGTCACACAGGTTAAGGATGAAAGCAAAGTTTACTTTTCAAAAGTATCAAATATCAAAGCTTCTCCATTACCTATTGCCAATGTGACAGTTCAGAACGTTTGCACAGTACAAGGAGCTCCTCTACGGTTGGTCCCAAGCCTGGCTGAGAAGGAGGGAGTTTGCACGTGGGCTGTCACCCCACCCTGCAAAATCCCAGAGCGACAGAAATGCCAACAGAAGATGCAAAGGCCACATCCCTGGGGGGAGGAAAGATTTTTGATGGACTATACCTGGAGAATGATCTAGTACACTGCTGAGCTGCTGTTGGCAACCTCTACTCCAGTCGGGGTGATGGGTTAAAGTATTTGTACAAAGGCTCCAGGATTTTATTACATCATAGATTTGGCAGCCAGCTGTCCTCGAATAAGCAGAAAATACATTTTGTTTTACAAAAGTAACTGGATTCCGTAATTACAGTGCCTTGAAGAGTATTCAGCCCCCACAACTATTTTCACATTTTCTAAATTTAAAGTATGTTGAATAAGGATATTTTGAGTTAATCTACAAAACATTGCGCATCATGTCAAATCAAAAGAAAAATTCCAAAACCTGTCAATTTACCAAAATTAAAAACCAAAATTCTGAGGCTGAAAAAGTATTCGTCACCTTTGTAATTACTGCACTAACTTTCCTCAGGTGCAGTACTGTTTATTAGCTCACTACGTCACCCAGTTTGTTAATGTTGAAAACTGGAGGATCACCGCCTCTCTCTGTGAGGTCCAACAGTATGGGAGATTTTGGTTTGATCAAAACCAAAATGAAGACAAAGAGCATTCGAGACATTCAGGGAAATAACAGGGAAGGTAAATCTGGGGAAGGGTACAAGACCACATCAAAGGCAACGAACGTAGCTCAGCTCAGTGCAGCCCATCGTGAAAAAGTGGAAAAACTATGAAACCACAGCCACATGGCCAGGGTCAGGCCGCCCCCCCCCCCCCCCAAGCTGAGTCACTAGAGAAGAAAAGCAATTGCAAGAGAGGCGACTGTGATGCCAACGGTTACTGTCAGTGAGCGACTCACACTTGTCAAAGGTGGTAACAACCAGAGTGTTGTTAAAAAGGCTGTTTGGTTTTATCAAGCTGGACAGAGTATACCCCAGGACATGTCATTCATTCGGTTTCAGCTCCAGGATATCGTTCCGTTCTGGCACTCCACGGTTGAAAGGATACCAAGTAGAGGAAGGATACTTTGCAATCAAAGTGGCAAGAGGAGGGGACTGAACACAGTCGGAAAGATTAAGAGACTATTTACAGAAAACTGAGAATCAACTATCACAGTGTGACAAATATGAGAAAATATTCCCCAAGTCAGGCAGCATCTGTGGAGAGAGAAAGTCAATGGCATGTGGGACAGGAGGGGACGTGCAGCAGGTACAGGAGGTGCCTGGAATCTTTTACAGTCAGACCCCAGCTAGCACTGATTCTTTACAACACGGTTATTCAACTCTTTATTGAATGACAAAAATTCATTCTAAACAACCTCCATTACAGTAAACATTCAATCAGCCAATAAGAGCGCACTACATACACTCTCAGCCAATCTCGAATTAGTTCACACTCTGCCTCCCTCACACCTGTAAATGCTCTTGCGCCTGAACCCCCCCCCCGGTTTCCTTGGCTGTGTACGTCCAGGGCAGACACGTTCCAGTCCCACCAACCCTGTGAGACTGAGACATCCCAGTTTGTATGGATGCTGTTTAATTTGCTACCCTGTTACAGCTCAGTGCCAAGAAACAACAGACAGTACACTGCATACAATTAACGGAATTACATTTATGAATCTTAAAGGGTTAGGAAAGAAAAAAAAGCAAAAAGGGCCCATTTAATTAAAGTCAAATGTGCACAAGTTGGAACTCATCTTGAATGTCTCTGTCACTGACTTGCCGGGCCCTCGGTCAATGTGAAAGCACACACCACCTTCCATCTCAAAAAAGCGGGCCTCCCACAGCACCGTATCCTACAATCGGTTCTCCCAGCACCTTCTCTCTTAATCTCCGTCGAACAAACCTTAAGTGTCCCTCACCGAGAAAACCTGCCCCTAGTTCCACCATCCTAACTGGACGGCACACTTTCCTCATCATCAACACTAACCCAGACAGGCCGCTCTTACAGAGACACCCACAGCATCACAGTAAAGGTGTGAACCAGGGCGTTACACACCCTTGGCAATCTACTCCATTTTTTCCATCCATAATGTCTGGAAAACACTCTGCAACTTCCAGTCAGGGTGGTATATCTCAGACGTCTAGAACAGCATCAGCGTGGACGTGATACGCCGTTTGGAAGCTGGTGAGCGTCAGCTTGATATTGGCGCCTCTTTGAGGTCGACAATGAGAACAATTATATATAAAAAAAATGCAGACAAGATAAAAGCTTCTGCAATGACAACCTCAAAACTATCAACAACGAAGGTGACTCATTCAAGGGAGTCATTTGCTTGAAAAAAAAGGAAAATAGACTAAATGTACGGGTGGGTGACCGAACAGCATGTCCCTAAGCCAACTGATGATAATGGAAGAGACAACAAGCATCTTCAATCATGTTCAAGAAGAGGAAGAAGAAATGTTGGTAACATTCACAACCAGCAGAGGCTGGTTTGATAGATTTAAATAGCGCTGTAACTTCCATAGCATACGTATCTTCGGTGAAGCGGCTAGCGCAAGGCAGCCCAGGACTTCCCTGCAACACTGAAGGCCATACTTGAAAAGGATGATTATCCTCCCGAGCTCATCTTCACTGGGGGTGAAACAGGTCTATTTTTTGAAAAGAACACCTTTTCGTACTCTCATCTCCCGAGAAGAAACGTGCATCTGGGTTCAAGGCACAAAGGACCGGTTAACTCTCTTGCTGAAAGGCAATGCTAAAGGTGACTACATTTAAAGCCTATGATTGTGTGTCACTCTGAAACACCACGAGCAATGAAAGACATCTTAAAGTCAAGTCTATCAGCGACTTGGAAAATAAACAAGAAAAGCCCGGGTGACAATTGATGTCTTCCAAAGTTGGCTTGTTTCACATTTTTAGCCAGCAGTGAGACGTTTTTGTG
The DNA here is from genome assembly GCF_030144855.1 of Hypanus sabinus. Classification (NCBI taxonomy): domain Eukaryota; kingdom Metazoa; phylum Chordata; class Chondrichthyes; order Myliobatiformes; family Dasyatidae; genus Hypanus; species Hypanus sabinus. The sequence goes on along the minus strand of NC_082715.1, from coordinate 158,476,168 downwards.
AGGAGCAGGACCTTAAACTTAAACCATTCTTGGTGCTTGATAACGCTCCAGGCCACCCTGAGAATCTGGACACGCTTCGGACCTGCATTCCTATAGAAGTGGTCTACCTCCACCCAACACCACTTCATTACTCCAACCAATGGATCGAGGAGTGAAATCGAATTTTAAAACCTACTAACTTCACCACGGTCAAGCAACTTGTAGAGGAAACAAGTCAAGACAAACAATCTGTCAGAAAAGCTAGTGTGCTGAAAGTTGTAGACAATATTAGAGCAGCCTGGGATGAAACAACGTCAAACTGCATGAACAGAGTGTGGAAGAAGTCTTGGCCAAAAGCATGCAACTTCCCAGAACTTCAGGCAGAACCAGTCATCCAGAACATCATTGAACTGGCTAGTGAAGTGGGATTAGAGGACGTTAATCATGGCGATGTTGAAAAGTTATTGCATCCTCTAAGTGAGAGCCTTAATAACAGCTTTGAGAATTGGCAGAGCAACACGTCCTGGGTGAATCTGAGGACACGGATGGAGAAGAGGAAACTCCAGCAAGAAACCTCACCACAGAATTCCACAGCACTAGCATCACCAAGATCACGCAAGTTCGTCGATAATGGGAGTAAAACAGCAAGGTGATGATGTCCTGCTCCAAGGGAAACTGAAGACAAGGCAGACAGATCTCAATGCCTACTCGAAGGAGTCAAAGTCAGAGGAGGCCCCGCAGCTTGGTCCTCCCCTCCCCCAAGATGCAAGCACCACCTGCTTTGCCTCCGAGGAAGCGTTTCGTGGGGTGAGATATCTGAGGGGCACGGCTAGCCTGTCTGGTTTGTTGCTACAGCATTGAGTGTTAATGGAGACAACACAAGTTTCATGCATTCCCACAGGACCCACGAGAGCAGTTCCTACTGTCAGTATCAGCACAATGAACTAGCATCTGTGGTTTGATGTGAGGTTCCCTCAGTCACAGCTCAAGGTCCTGAAATGTCCACCCTTAATGCCTGACTACACCCTATTGTAAAACACTACCAACACCCAAATTGTTCACATTTTTAAGCACAATTAATATAACCTGCACCTGTTACTCTCCTTCAGATTTGCCTTGGAGTAAGATACAAGTTCAAATTATTAACTGAGACTTCACAGATGCAAGATACAGCAAGTGAACAGTGAATGATAAATTCCATTTTCAGCCACTACTGGATTATAAAAAGGATTTCAAACCTTAAAATATAAACACCTAGGATAAAGCTTTTGCAAAGAACAGCATGGATACCACCCATGAAAGTGCTGGAACTAGCTATTCACACTAAGAAGTAGCAGTGAATTAATGGAGAAAGCACGACTGAAATGTACAAGACAGAGGATACTGAGGGAGAGGCTGAGGCTGGTCAGTCCCGACAGAGGAAACTGGAGCTTGTTGTGATACAGTGGGGAGTCGGGCAGGACACCTTCCTGGAGCGATGCCTTCACAGGACCCTGGGAAACAGAGAAACACAGACTCAGATTAGAAGCTGTTTCTGATCAGTTAAGGTTTGACTCTACAGCAAATGTTTTTAGGTTACTGCTGCCTTGGATCCAAGGCCACATGCCCAGCGCCCCTCCTCTTTAGCCATTAGATTAAAAACTGAACTATTCGGATTTATGGTGCACAGTGAAAGAAAATAGGAACTAAATTCAAAACAGTGACACGTAATTGCAAAATAATATTCAAATCTACTTAAAGCTACAAATGGTGCCCCATTTGTTGCACAGGCAAGAATGTTGGTGACGAGAATATGCTTCTCTTTCAAAAGTTGCTCAATAACCCAAAATATTGACTCCCCCTTCATGAGAACATAAGAAACAGGGGCAGGAGTCGGCCATCTTGCCCATTGAGCCTGCTCCGTCATTCAATGAGATCATGGCTGATCTGGCCATGGACTCATCTCCACCCACCTGCCTTTTCCCCATAGCCCTTAATTCCCCTACAGTTCTTAAACCAACCCAGTACAACTCTAATCACCGTAGTTTAGCAATGTTATGACCACTTTGAAATAGACCGCTCTAATTACATTCTTTCTTGGAAAAACAACGTTCTGTTTTCCTGTGAATATTACCTATATGAAGCCAGATAACTGTGATGCTACTGTGGGGTAAGATTTTCATTGCACCTGTGCATATGAAAATAAACTCAACTTTGATATATCTGGATATGATGAAAGATGAAACTTTTGCTCTGACACAATTCTAAGCTTATTAAGCCCCTTGTGAGACCACTGCAGAGGGCTGCAAGACAGCATCCAAGCAAGTGGAAAGCCAAGCTGCTGGAAAATTTATTTTATGCTCCTGCACTGTTTATGTTCGGGATGAAGTGCTCAGCACTTGCCCATTTTATAATTGACAGTGTGATTTTCAGGAGATTGGGAGCTCAGAATTGTGAGAGTTCCTCGTAGAAATAAGAGTTGTCAAGTCTGCTTCAGGAATAAGTGATGATAGAGCTGATACAAAGTAGAGACTAATGAAGAAGTGTATTGGGAATGGTAATAACCTGTGCACGTCCTTTGTCATCCACCATCTTTCAGCTGTCTTCACTTGTATTTTTCAGAGCCTCTCACCCCCCCCCCCCCATCACGTTAACCCCCGGTTCCCCTTCATGGGTGTTGCCAGACTTGCCAAGTATTTTCTGTTTAGTCACCAGACTGATCCGTGCCGAGGGATTGCCTTACAAGGGAAGATTCAGCAAAATTGGTGCTTGCTCTTTAAAGCTCGGAAAATCAAGTGACCTCAATGAAAGATGAAAACTCAAAAGTGAACATGAAGTTGCTGTTCACGGTGGGGAGTCTCAGAGTAGGAGTCAGGGTTGTTGGATGATGGGTCAGCCAATTAAAACTGAGCAGAGGAACTTCTTTTCTCAGAAGATTGTGAACCTTTGGAGCTCCCTACCCAGAGATCTGTAGTTTCATTCAAGAGCCAGGTTTATGAGACAACAACAGACAATAGGTGCAGAAGTAGACCATTCGGCCCTTCGAGCCTGCACTGCCGTTTTGAGATCATGGCTGATCATCTACTATCAATACCCAGTTCCTGCCTTGTCCCCATATCCCTTGATTCCCCTATCCATAAGATACCTATCTAGCTCCTTCTTGAAAGCATCCAGAGAATTGGCCTCAACTACCTTCCGAGGCAGTGCATTCCAGACACCCACAACTCTCTGGGAGAAGAAGTTTTTCCTTTACTCTGTCCTAAATGACCTACCCCTTATTCTCAAACCATGCCCTCTGGTACTGGACACTCCCAGCATCTGGAACATATTTCATGCCTCTATCTTGTCCAATCCCTTAATAATCCTATATGTTTCAATCAGATCCCCTCTCAATCTCCTTAATTCCAGCGTGTACAAGCCCAGTCTCTCTAACCTCTCTGCGTAAGACAGTCCAGACATCCCAGGAATTAACCTCGTGAATCTACGCTGCACTTCCTCTACAGCCAGGATGTCCTTCCTTAACCCTGGAGACCAAAACTGTACACAATACTCCAGGTGTGGTCTCACCAGGGCCCTGTACAAATGCAAGAGGATTTCCTTGCTCTTGTACTCAATTCCCTTTGTAATAAAGGCCAACATTCCATTAGCCTTCTTCACTGCCTGCTGCACTTGCTCATTCACCTTCAGTGACTGATGAACAAGGACTCCTAAATCTCTTTGTATTTCTCCCTTACCTAACTCTACACCGTTCAGATAATAATCTGCCTTCCTGTTCTTACTCCCAAAGTGGATAACCTCACACATATTCACATTAAACGTCATCTGCCAAGTATCTGCCCACTCACCCAGCCTATCCAAGTCACCCTGAATTCTCCTAACATCCTCATCACATGTCACACTGCCACCCAGCTTAGTATCATCAGCAAATTTGCTGATGTTATTCTCAATGCCTTCATCTAAATCGTTGACGTTAATTGTAAACAGCTGTGTTCCCAATACCGAGCCCTGTGGCACCCCACCAGTCACCACCTGCCATTCCGAGAAACACCCATTCACCGCTACCCTTTGCTTTCTATCTGCCCACCAGTTTTCTATCCATGTCAATGCCTTCCCCCCGAGGACTTGAGCTTTGATTTTACCCACCAATCTTCTATGTGGGACCTTATCAAATGCCTTCTGAAAATCGAGATACACTACATCCACTGGATCTCCCCCGTCTAACTTCCTGGTTACATCCTCGAAAAACTCCAACAGATTAGTCAAGCATGATTTACCCTTGGTAAATCCATGCTGGCTCAGCCCAATCGTATCACTGCTATCTAGATATGCCACTATTTCATCCTTAATAATGAACTCTAGCATCTTCCCCACCACCGATGTCAGGCTGACAGGTCGATAGTTCTCTGCTTTCTCCCTCCCTCCTTTCTTAAGAAGTGGGATAACATTAACCATTCTCCAATCCTCAGGAACTGATCCTGAATCTAAGGAACATTGGAAAATGATTACCAATGCATCCGCAATTTCCAGGGCCACCTCCTTTAGTACCCTAGGATGCAGACCATCTGGACCTGGGGATTTGTCAGCCTTCAGTCCCATCAGTCTACTCATCACCGTTTCCTTCCTAATGTCAATCTGTTTCATTTCCTCTGTTACCCTATGTCCTTGGCCCATCCATACATCTGGGAGATTGCGTGTGTCTTCCTTGGTGAAGACAGATCTAAAGTACTCATTAAATTCTTCTGCCATTTCTCTGTTTCCCATAACAATTTCACCCAATTCATTCTTCAAGGGCCCAACATTGTTCTTAACTATCTTCTTTCTCTTCACATACCTACAAAAGCTTTTACTATCCTCCTTTATATTCCTGGCTAGCTTGCATTCATACATCATTTTTTCTCCCTGTATTGCCTTTTTAGTTAAGTTCTGTTGTTCCTTTAAAATCTTCCCAATCATCTGTCCTCCCACTCACCTTAGCTCTGTCTTACTTCCTTTTTTTTTTAATGCTATACAATCTCTGACTTCCTTTGTGAACCACTGTGGCCCCTTTCCCCCCTTTGAATCTTTCCTTCTCTGTGGGATGAACTGATTTTGCTCCTTGTGCATTATTCCCAAGAATACCTGCCATTGCGGTTCCACTGTCTTTTCTGCTAGGATATCCGTCCAGTCAACTTTGGCCAGCTCCTCCCTCATGGCTCCACAGTTTCCCCTGTTCTTCTGCAACACTGACATCTCCGAGCTGCCCTTATCCTTCTCAAATTGCAGATAAAAACATCATATTGTGATCACTACCTCCTAATGGCTCCTTTACTGCAAGATCGCTTATCAAATCCTGTTCATTACATAACACTAAATCCAGAATGGTCTTGTCCCTGGTTGGCTCTCGTACAAGCTGTTCCAAGAATGAATCCCGTAGACACTCTACAAACTCCCTATCCTGGGGTCCAGCACCAACCTGATTCTCCCAGTTCACCTGCATGTTGAAATCCCGCATAACTACTGCGACAGATCAGCCGAGACTCACAGTCCTGTCACTTGGGTGATCTGAGCTCCCGCTCCATCCAGTAACGTACCAAGGTTGCAAGGTTTTGCCAAACAAAGATTGAGTCAATATTACTGATCTGGGAAGTTTAAAATAAGGTCTGTCGCAGCAGAATCACAAAATCCTGGATTGAGAATGCTTTCATACCTACAGGCACTGGCTCCGATCTGAACCGCAGAGCAGATCACCGTTGACAGATGGGCTTCAACTTGTACAGCCAGTCGACAGTCAGCCCAAAGTGGCAATTGCTCCTACGCACTATCCTTCACAAGCTTTTGAAAAACTAGCTCGAAAAGTGATATCACAGTCTGGATCGTAGACGATTTGCTTCCGTTCTGTGGGTTTGGGGTGTAAATAAAGCCAATAGGGTTTGCAGATGTTACCACAGGAGCCAGGAAATACTGGGTGGGTTGGTGGGGGGAACAGAGTAAGAGGGATGTTTATGACATGAAGTGCTCCGTCATTTACATCGGCTTTCTGTCTACTCCCAATGCACAGATTCTAAATGCTATCCCAAATGAAAAGTCACCTGTGCGCACATGTTCAACTGCATCACAAGGGTCCCACCACATCGGCTGGGTCCTACGGTTGGAAGCAGTTCCGTCCAATTCTCCTTTTTTGACCGATCAATTCTTGGGTCAAGGATTTGACCGGCAAAGCCACCACAAGCCACTTGAGTGATCTGACCTGAATACCTGTCGTCCCTGTGGTTAAAAGAACGCCACGAGGTGGGAAGAATGCCTTTGTGGGAAGTCTAGTGGACAGCTGAACAAGTGCCTACAGCTGGGAGACGCACACATTCTCCTTACAGCTGGTATGGCGAGAAGCAGCTAGCTAAGCAAAACCCCGAAACCACTGGTCCTCAGAACTGAGTCAGCAATTGTAGCAAAGAGAAAAGTCTCCTAATCCGTTAAGGTCATTTCAAACAACATAATCTAGCACACCATTTAATCACCAATACAGAATAATTCATACTCACAGGAAGGTACACGATGGGGAATTCATACTTGTAATCTTCAGCATGCAGCTTGTAAACCAACTTCATCATTGGGCCACTGCCAAACAGTGAAATATGTAACGGTAAGGACAGGACTCTCCATGTCTGTTCACATACAAAGTCAGAGTGAGCAGAGAATAAATGAGTTATCAGATTTATGTACCATCCAGCACAATCTCAAGACACCCAGAAGAGCTAAGGTTAAGAAAAAACACAGATGCTGGAAATACTCAGCAGATTAGGCCATAAAACAGGATGAAGCCATTTGGCCCATTGGAGTTGCTCTGCCCTTCCATCATGGCTGATTTAATACCCGTCTCAACCCCATTCTCCCCATGACCTTTTATGCCTTTACTAATCAACCTCCACTTTGAATATATCAATGACTTGGCCTCCACAGAGACACTGATTCACCACCCTCTGACTGATGAAATGCCGCTCTGCTCAAAGGATATGTTTTTCCATTTCAATGACCTGCTCATCCCCGCTCCTTGCTCCCATTTCAGACCCAGAACGACCATACCTGGGATCCAGGAACTCTACCACGGCTGCATAATCACTTGGATTATTTCGGCACTGCAAGTAGCACAAATTCCAGCCCACAGCCGTCCCATCGTGGCTCCCAAAGATCGCCTCCATTAGCCACGGGAAAATTAAATGGAGCTCCTGGGAAAGATGCAGAACAAAAGCCTGGATGAGTTGTGCACCTTTCCAATTGTGTATCAAGCCGTTCTCAGTCCACACAGTTAACTCTTGATCAGGACACGACAACAGATTGTAGAACTATAGAGGGGCAATAGCCAGTGCAGAGGCAGAGGAGAGTGAAGGGACCAGAGGCCCAATGCCCGCCAGCTCTTACACCAGATACACAGGGTGGGCTACACACACACACTCACCCACCCCCCCCAGCTCTTACACCAGATACACAGGGTGGGCTACACTCACACACTCACCCCACCCCCCCAGCTCTTACACCAAATACACAGGGTGGTCTACACTCACACACTCACCCCCCCCCCCCAGCTCTTACACCAGATACACAGGGTGGGCTACACTCACACACTCACCCCCCCAGCTCTTACACCAGGTACACAGGGCGGGCTACACTCACACACTCACCCCCCCAGCTCTTACACCAGATACACAGGGTGGGCTACACTCACACACTCACCCCCCCCCAGCTCTTACACCAGATACACAGGGCGGGCTACACTCACACACTCACCCCCACCCAGCTCTTACACCAGGTACACAGGGCGGGCTACACTCACACACTCACCCCCCCAGCTCTTACACCAGATACACAGGGTGGGCTACACTCACACACTCACCCCCCCCCAGCTCTTACACCAGATACACAGGGCGGGCTACACTCACACACTCACCCCCCACCAGCTCTTACACCAGGTACACAGGGTGGGCTACACACACACACTCACCCCCCCCCAGCTCTTACACCAGATACACAGGGTGGGCTACACACACACACTCACCCCCCCCCCAGCTCTTACACTAGATACACAGGGCGGGCTACACTCACACACTCACCCCCCCCAGCTCTTACACCAGGTACACAGGGTGGGCTACACACACACACTCACCCCCCCCCAGCTCTTACACTAGATACACAGGGTGGGCTACACACACACACTCACCCCCCCCCCAACTCTTACACCAGATACACAGGGCGGGCTACACTCACACACTCACCCCCCCCCCAGCTCTTACACCAGATACACAGGGTGGGCTACACACACACACTCACCCCCCCAGCTCTTACACCAGATACACAGGGTGGGCTACACACACACACTCACCCCCCCCCAGCTCTTACACTAGATACACAGGGTGGGTTACACTCACACACTCACCCCCCCCCAGCTCTTACACCAGATACACAGGGTGGGCTACACACACACACTCACCCCCCCAGCTCTTACACCAGATACACAGGGTGGGCTACACTCACACACTCACCCCCCCCCCAGCTCTTACACCAGATACACAGGGTGGGCTACACACACACACTCACCCCCCCAGCTCTTACACCAGATACACAGGGTGGGCTACACTCACACACTCACCCCCCCCCCCAGCTCTTACACCAGATACAGAGGGCGGGCTACACTCACACACTCACCCCCCCCAGCTCTTACACCAGGTACACAGGGTGGGCTACACACACACACTCACCCCCCCCCCAGCTCTTACACCAGATACACAGGGTGGGCTACACACACACACTCACCCCCCCCCCAGCTGTTACACTAGATACACAGGGTGGGTTACACTCACACACTCACCCCCCCCCCAGCTCTTACACCAGATACACAGGGTGGGCTACACACACACACTCACCCCGCCCCCAGCTCTTACACCAGATTCAGAGGGCGGGATACACTCACACACTCACCCCCCCCAGCTCTTACACCAGGTACACAGGGTGGGCTACACACACACACTCACCCCCCCCCCAGCTCTTACACCAGATACACAGGGTGGGCTACACACACACACTCACCCCCCCCCAGCTGTTACACTAGATACACAGGGTGGGCTACACTCACACACTCACCCCACCCCAGCTCTTACACCAGATACACAGGGTGGGCTACACACACACACTCACCCCCCCCCCCAGCTCTTACACCAGATACACAGGGTGGGCGACACACACACTCACCCCCCCCCCAGCTCTTACACCAGATACACAGGGTGGGCTACACACACACACTCACCCCCCCCAGCTCTTACACCAGATACACAGGGTGGGCTACACACACACACTCAGCCCCCCCAGCTCTTACACCAGATACACAGGGTGGGCTACACACACACACTCACCCCCCCCAGCTCTTACACCAGATACACAGGGTGGGCTACACTCACACACTCACCCCCCCCCCAGCTCTTACACCAGATACACAGGGTGGGCGACACACACACTCACCCCCCCCAGCTCTTACACCAGGTACACAGGGTGGGCTACACACACTCTCACCCCCCCCCCCAGCTCTTACACCAGATACACAGGGTGGGCTACACTCAACCCCCCCACCCCCCCCAGCTCTTACACCAGATACACAGGGTGGGCTACACTCAACCCCCCCCAACCCCCCCAGCTCTTACACCAGATACACAGGGTGGGCTACACTCACCCCCCCCCAGCTCTTACACCAGATACACAGGGTGGGCTACACACACACTCACAGCCCCCAGCTCTTACACCAGATACACAGGGTGGGCTACACACACACACTCACCCCCCCAGCTCTTACACCAGATACACAGGGTGGGCTACACTCACACACTCACCCCCCCCAGCTCTTACACCAGGTACACAGGGTGGGCTACACTCACCCCCCCCCCCAGCTCTTACACCAGATACACAGGGTGGGCTACACTCACACACTCACCCCCCCAGCTCTTACACCAGATACACAGGGTGGGCTACACTCAACCCCCCCCACCCCCCCCAGCTCTTACACCACATACACAGGGTGGGCTACACTCACACACTCACCCCCCCAGCTCTTACACCAGATACACAGGGTGGGCTACACTCACCCCCCCCACCCCCCCCAGCTCTTACACCAGATACAGAGGGTGGGCTACACTCAACCCCCCCCACCCCCCCCAGCTCTTACACCAGATACACAGGGTGGGCTACACACACACACTCACCCCCCCAGCTCTTACACCACATACACAGGGTGGGCTACACTCACACACTCACCCCCCCAGCTCTTACACCAGATACACAGGGTGGGCTACACTCACCCCCCCCACCCCCCCCAGCTCTTACACCAGATACACAGGGTGGGCTACACTCACACACTCACCCCCCCCAGCTCTTACACCAGATACACAGGGTGGGCTACACTCACACACTCACCCCCCCCAGCTCTTACACCAGATACACAGGGTGGGCTACACTCAACCCCCCCCCACCCCCCCCAGCTCTTACACCAGATACACAGGGTGGGCTACACACTCACCCCCCCCCCCCCCCAGCTCTTACACCAGATACACAGGGTGGGCTACACACACACACTCACCCCCCCAGCTCTTACACCAGATACACAGGGTGGGCTACACTCAACCCCCCCCACCCCCCCCAGCTCTTACACCAGATACACAGGGTGGGCTACACACACACACTCACCCCACCCCAGCTCTTACACCAGATACACAGGGTGGGCTACACTCACCCCCCCCACCCCCCCCAGCTCTTACAACAGATACACAGGGTGGGCTACACTCAACCCCCCCCACCCCCCCCAGCTCTTACACCAGATACACAGGGTGGGCTACACTCACACACTCACCCCCCCAGTTCTTACACCAGATACACAGGGTGGGCTACACACACACACTCACCCCCCCAGCTCTTACACCAGATACACAGGGTGGGCTACACACACACACTCACCCCCCCAGCTCTTACACCAGATACACAGGGTGGGCTACACACACACACTCACCCCCCCAGCTCTTACACCAGATACACAGGGTGGGCTACACACACACACACTCACCCCCCCCCCCCAGCTCTTACACCAGATACACAGGGTGGGCTACACACACACACTCACCCCCCCCAGCTCTTACACCAGATACACAGGGTGGGCTACACACACACTCACCCCCCCAGCTCTTACACCAGATACACAGGGTGGGCTACACACACACACTCACCCCCCCCAGCTCTTACACCAGATACACAGGGTGGGCTACACACACACTCACCCCCCCAGCTCTTACACCAGATACACAGGGTGGGCTACACACACACACTCACCCCCCCAGCTCTTACACCAGATACACAGGGCGGGCTACACACACACACTCACCCCCCCCAGCTCTTACACCAGATACACAGGGTGGGCGACACACACACTCACCCCCCCCAGCTCTTACACCAGATACACAGGGCGGGCAACACACACACTCACCCCCCCAGCTCTTACACCAGATACACAGGGTGGGCTACACACACACACTCACCCCCCCAGCTCTTACACCAGATACACAGAGTGGGCGACACTCACACACTCACCCCCCCAGCTCTTACACCAGATACACAGGGTGGGTTACACACACACACTCACCCCCCCAGCTCTTACACCAGATACACAGGGTGGGCGACACACACACACTCACCCCCCCAGCTCTTACACCAGATACACAGGGTGGGCGACACACACACACTCACCCCCCCCCCCCAGCTCTTACACTAGATACACAGGGTGGGCGACACACACACTCACCCCCCCCAGCTCTTACACCAGATACACAGGGTGGGCGACACACACACTCACCCCCCCCAGCTCTTACACCAGATACACAGGGCGGGCAACACACACACTCACCCCCCCAGCTCTTACACCAGATACACAGGGCGGGCGACACTCACACTCACCCACCCCCCCCCCCCAGCTCTTACACCAGATACACAGGGTGGGCTACACTCACACCCCCCACCCCCCCCAGCTCTTACACCAGATACACAGGGTGGGCTACACTCACACACTCACCCCCCCCCCCAGCTCTTACACCAGATACACAGGGTGGGCTACACACACACACTCACCCCCCCAGCTCTTACACCAGATACACAGGGTGGGCTACACACACACACTCACCCCCCCCCCAGCTCTTACACTAGATACACAGGGTGGGTTACACTCACACACTCACCCCCCCCCCCAGCTCTTACACCAGATACACAGGGTGGGCTACACTCACACACTCACCCCCCCCCCAGCTCTTACACCAGATACAGAGGGCGGGCTACACTCACACACTCACCCCCCCCAGCTCTTACACCAGGTACACAGGGTGGGCTACACACACACACTCACCCCCCCCCCAGCTCTTACACCAGATACACAGGGTGGGCTACACACACACACTCACCCCCCCCCCCCAGCTCTTACACCAGGTACACAGGGTGGGCTACACTCACACACTCACCCCCCCCCCAGCTCTTACACCAGATACACAGGGTGGGCTACACTCACACACTCACCCCCCCCCAGCTCTTACACCAGATACACAGGGCGGGATACACTCACACACTCACCCCCCCCAGCTCTTACACCAGGTACACAGGGTGGGCTACACACACACACTCACCCCCCCCCCCAGCTCTTACACCAGATACACAGGGTGGGCGACACACACACTCACCCCCCCCCCAGCTCTTACACCAGATACACAGGGTGGGCTACACACACACACTCACCCCCCCCAGCTCTTACACCAGATACACAGGGTGGGCTACACACACACACTCACCCCCCCAGCTCTTACACCAGATACACAGGGTGGGCGACACACACACTCACCCCCCCCAGCTCTTACACCAGGTACACAGGGTGGGCTACACACACTCTCACCCCCCCCCCAGCTCTTACACCAGATACACAGGGTGGGCTACACTCAACCCCCCCACCCCCCCCAGCTCTTACACCAGATACACAGGGTGGGCTACACACACACTCACCCCCCCCCAGCTCTTACACCAGATACACAGGGTGGGCTACACTCAACCCCCCCCAACCCCCCCAGCTCTTACACCAGATACACAGGGTGGGCTACACACAACCCCCCCCACCCCCCCCAGCTCTTACACCAGGTACACAGGGTGGGCTACACACACACACTCACCCCCCCAGCTCTTACACCAGATACACAGGGTGGGTTACACTCACACACTCACCCCCCCCCCCAGCTCTTACACCAGATACACAGGGTGGGCTACACTCACACCCCCCCCCCCCCCCCAGCTCTTACACCAGATACACAGGGTGGGCTACACTCACCCCCCCCACCCCCCCCCAGCTCTTACACCAGATACACAGGGTGGGTTACACACACACACTCACCCCCCCAGCTCTTACACCAGATACACAGGGTGGGCTACACACACACACACTCACCCCCCCCCCCCAGCTCTTACACCAGATACACAGGGTGGGCTACACACACACTCACCCCACCCCCAGCTCTTACACCAGATACACAGGGTGGGCAACACACACCCCCCCCACCCCCCCCAGCTCTTACACCAGATACACAGGGTGGGCTACACACACACTCACCCCACCCAGCTCTTACACCAGATACACAGGGTGGGCTACACACACACTCACCCCCCCAGCTCTTACACCAGATACACAGGGCGGGCTACACTCACACACTCACCCCACCCCCCCAGCTCTTACACCAGGTACACAGGGTGGGCTACACTCACACACTCACCCCACCCCCCCAGCTCTTACACCAGGTACACAGGGTGGGCAACACACACCCCCCCCACCCCCCCCAGCTCTTACACCAGATACACAGGGTGGGCTACACTCAACCCCCCTCACCCCCCCCAGCTCTTACACCAGATACACAGGGTGGGCTACACTCACCCCCCCCACCCACCCCAGCTCTTACACCAGATACACAGGGTGGGCTACACTCACCCCCCCACCCCCCCCCAGCTCTTACACCAGATACACAGGGTGGGCTACACACACACTCACCCCCCCAGCTCTTACACCAGATACACAGGGTGGGCTACACACACACTCACCCCCCCAGCTCTTACACCAGATACACAGGGTGGGCTACACACACACACTCACCCCCCCCCAGCTCTTACACTAGATACACAGGGCGGGCTACACTCACACACTCACCCCCCCCTCCCAGCTCTTACACCAGGTACACAGGGTGGGCTACACACACACACTCACCCCCCCCCAGCTCTTACACCAGATACAGAGGGCGGGCTACACTCACACACTCACCCCCCCAGCTCTTACACCAGATACACAGGGTGGGCTACACACACACACCCCCCCCCCCCAGCTCTTACACCAGATACACAGGGTGGGCTACACACACACTCACCCCCCCAGCTCTTACACCAGATACACAGGGTGGGCTATACACACACTCACCCCCCCCACCCCCCCAGCTCTTACACCAGATACACAGGGTGGGCTACACTCACACACTCACCCCCCCACCCCCCCAGCTCTTACACCAGATACACAGGGTGGGCTACACTCACCCCCCCCCACCCCCCCCCAGCTCTTACACCAGATACACAGGGTGGGCTACACTCACCCCCCCCCACCCCCCCCCAGCTCTTACACCAGATACACAGGGTGGGCTACACTCACCCCCCCCCACCCCCCCCCAGCTCTTACACCAGATACACAGGGTGGGCTACACTCACACACTCACCCCCCCCCAGCTCTTACACCAGATACACAGGGCGGGCTACACTCACACACTCACCCCCCCCCCAGCTCTTACACCAGATACACAGGGTGGGCTACACACACACTCACCCCCCCCCAGCTCTTACACCAGATACACAGGGTGGGCTACACACACACTCACCCCCCCAGCTCTTACACCAGATACACAGGGTGGGCTACACACACACTCACCCCCCCAGCTCTTACACCAGATACACAGGGTGGGCTATACACACACTCACCCCCCCACCCCCCCAGCTCTTACACCAGATACACAGGGTGGGCTACACTCACACACTCACCCCCCCACCCCCCCAGCTCTTACACCAGATACACAGGGTGGGCTACACACACACACTCATCCCCCCCCCCAGCTCTTACACCAGATACACAGGGTGGGTTACACTCACACACTCACCCCCCCCAGCTCTTACACCAGATACACAGGGTGGGCTACACACACACACTCACCCCCCCAGCTCTTACACCAGATACACAGGGTGGGCTACACACACACACTCAACCCCCCAGCTCTTACACCAGATACACAGGGTGGGCTACACACACACACTCACCCCCCCAGCTCTTACACCAGATACACAGGGTGGGCTACACACACACACTCACCCCCCCAGCTCTTACACCAGATACACAGGGTGGGCTACACACACACACTCACCCCCCCAGCTCTTACACCAGATACACAGGGTGGGCTACACACACACACTCACCCCCCCAGCTCTTACACCAGATACACAGGGTGGGCTACACTCACACACTCACCCCCCCAGCTCTTACACCAGATACACAGAGTGGGCTACACTCACCCCCCCAGCTCTTACACCAGATACACAGGGTGGGCGACACACACACTCACCCCCCCCAGCTCTTACACCAGATACACAGGGTGGGCTACACACACACACACACTCACCCCCCCAGCTCTTACACCAGATACACAGGGTGGGCGACACACACACTCACCCCCCCCAGCTCTTACACCAGATACACAGGGTGGGCTACACACACACACACACACACTCACCCCCCCAGCTCTTACACCAGATACACAGGGTGGGCTACACTCACCCCCCCACCCCCCCCCCAGCTCTTACACCAGATACACAGGGTGGGCTACACTCACACACTCACCCAACCCCAGCTCTTACACCAGATACACAGGGTGGGCAACACACACACTCACCCCCCCAGCTCTTACACCAGATACACAGGGCGGGCGACACTCACACTCACCCACCCCCCCCCCCCAGCTCTTACACCAGATACACAGGGTGGGCTACACACACACTCACCCCCCCCCTCAGCTCTTACACCAGATACACAGGGTGGGTTACACTCACACACTCACCCCCCCAGCTCTTACACCAGATACACAGGGTGGGCTACACTCACACCCCCCCCCCCAGCTCTTACACCAGATACACAGGGTGGGCTACATTCACACACTCACCCCCCCCCAGCTCTTACACCAGATACCCAGGGTGGGCTACACTCACACACTCACCCCCCCAGCTCTTACACCAGATACACAGGGTGGGCTACACTCACACACTCACCCCCCCCCAGCTCTTACACCAGATACACAGGGTGGGCTACACTCACACACTCACCCCCCCAGCTCTTACACCAGATACACAGGGCGGGCTACACACACACACTCACCCCCCCAGCTCTTACACCAGATACACAGGGTGGGCTACACTCACACACTCACCCCCCCAGCTCTTACACCAGATACACAGGGTGGGCTACACACACACTCACCCCCCCAGCTCTTACACCAGGTACACAGGGTGGGCTACACTCACCCCCCCCCCCCAGCTCTTACACCAGATACACAGGGTGGGCAACACACACACTCATCCCCCCCCCCCAGCTTTTGCACCAGATACACAGGGTGGGTTACACTCACACACTCACCCCCCCAGCTCTTACACCAGGTACACAGGGTGGGCTACACACACACACTCACCCCCCCCAGCTCTTACACCAGGTACACAGGGTGGGCTACACACACACACTCACCCCCCCAGCTCTTACACCAGATACACAGGGTGGGCTACACACACACACTCACCCCCCCAGCTCTTACACCAGATACACAGGGTGGGCTACACACACACACTCACCCCCCCAGCTCTTACACCAGATACACAGGGTGGGCTACACACACACACTCACCCCCCCCCAGCTCTTACACCAGATACACAGGGTGGGCTACACACACACATTCACCCCCCCCCCCAGCTCTTACACCAGATACACAGGGTGGGCTACACTCACACACTCACCCCCCCCAGCTCTTACACCAGATACACAGGGTGGGCTACACTCACACACTCACCCCCCCCAGCTCTTACACCAGATACACAGGGCGGGCTACACACACACACTCACCCCCCCAGCTCTTACACCAGATACACAGGGTGGGCTACACTCACACACTCACCCCCCCCAGCTCTTACACCAGATACACAGGGCGGGCTACACACACACACTCACCCCCCCAGCTCTTACACCAGATACACAGGGTGGGCAACACACACACTCACCCCCCCAGCTCTTACACCAGATACACAGGGCGGGCGACACTCACACTCACCCACCCCCCCCCCCAGCTCTTACACCAGATACACAGGGTGGGCTACACACACACTCACCCCCCCCCTCAGCTCTTACACCAGATACACAGGGTGGGTTACACTCACACACTCACCCCCCCAGCTCTTACACCAGATACACAGGGTGGGCTACACTCACACCCCCCCCCCCAGCTCTTACACCAGATACACAGGGTGGGCTACATTCACACACTCACCCCCCCCCAGCTCTTACACCAGATACCCAGGGTGGGCTACACTCACACACTCACCCCCCCAGCTCTTACACCAGATACACAGGGTGGGCTACACTCACACACTCACCCCCCCCCAGCTCTTACACCAGATACACAGGGTGGGCTACACTCACACACTCACCCCCCCAGCTCTTACACCAGATACACAGGGCGGGCTACACACACACACTCACCCCCCCAGCTCTTACACCAGATACACAGGGTGGGCTACACTCACACACTCACCCCCCCAGCTCTTACACCAGATACACAGGGTGGGCTACACACACACTCACCCCCCCAGCTCTTACACCAGGTACACAGGGTGGGCTACACTCGACCCCCCCCCCCAGCTCTTACACCAGATACACAGGGTGGGCTACACACACACACTCACCCCCCCAGCTCTTACACCAGATACACAGGGTGGGCTACACTCACCCCCCCCCCCCAGCTCTTACACCAGATACACAGGGTGGGCAACACACACACTCATCCCCCCCCCCCAGCTTTTGCACCAGATACACAGGGTGGGTTACACTCACACACTCACCCCCCCAGCTCTTACACCAGGTACACAGGGTGGGCTACACACACACACTCACCCCCCCAGCTCTTACACCAGGTACACAGGGTGGGCTACACACACACACTCACCCCCCCAGCTCTTACACCAGATACACAGGGTGGGCTACACTCACACACTCACCCCCCCAGCTCTTACACCAGATACACAGGGTGGGCTACACACACACACTCACCCCCCCAGCTCTTACACCAGATACACAGGGTGGGCTACACACACACACTCACCCCCCCAGCTCTTACACCAGATACACAGGGTGGGCTACACACACACACTCACCCCCCCCCAGCTCTTACACCAGATACACAGGGTGGGCTACACACACACATTCACCCCCCCCCCCAGCTCTTACACCAGATACACAGGGTGGGCTACACTCACACACTCACCCCCCCCAGCTCTTACACCAGATACACAGGGCGGGCTACACACACACACTCACCCCCCCAGCTCTTACACCAGATACACAGGGTGGGCTACACTCACACACTCACCCCCCCCAGCTCTTACACCAGATACACAGGGCGGGCTACACACACACACTCACCCCCCCAGCTCTTACACCAGATACACAGGGTGGGCTACACACACACACTCACCCCCCCAGCTCTTACACCAGATACACAGGGTGGGCTACACACACACTCACCCACCCCCCCAGCTCTTACACCAGATACACAGGGTGGGCTACACACACACACACACTCACCCCCCCAGCTCTTACACCAGATACACAGGGTGGGCTACACTCACACACTCACCCCACCCAGCTCTTATACCAGGTACACAGGGTCGGCTACACACACACACTCACCCCCCCCCCCAGCTCTTACACCAGGTACACAGAGTGGGCTACACTCACACACTCACCCCCCCCCCAGCTCTTACACCAGATACACAGGGTGGGCTACACACACACTCACCCCCCCCAGCTCTTACACCAGATACACAGAGTGGGCGACACTCACACACTCACCCCCCCAGCTCTTACACCAGATACACAGGGCGGGCTACACACACACTCACCCCACCCCAGCTCTTACACCAGATACACAGGGTGGGCTACACTCACACACTCACCCCCCCCAGCTCTTACACCAGATACACAGGGTGGGCTACACTCACACACTCACCCCCCCAGCTCTTACACCAGATACACAGAGTGGGCGACACTCACACACTCACCCCCCCAGCTCTTACACCAGATACACAGGGTGGGCTACACTCACACACTCACCCCCCCAGCTCTTACACCAGATACACAGGGTGGGCTACACTCACACACCCCCCCCCCCCAGCTCTTACACCAGATACACAGGGTGGGCTACACACACACTCACCCCCCCAGCTCTTACACCAGATACACAGGGTGGGCTACACTCACCCCCCCACGCCCCCCCAGCTCTTACACCAGATACACAGGGTGGGCTACACACACACACTCACCCCCCCCCCAGCTCTTACACCAGATACACAGGGTGGGCTACACACACACACTCACCCCCCCCCCCAGCTCTTACACCAGATACACAGGGCGGGCTACACTCACCCCCCCCACCCCCCCCCAGCTCTTACACCAGGTACACAGGGTGGGCTACACACACACTCACCCCCCCCCAGCTCTTACACCAGATACACAGGGTGGGCTACACACACACACTCACCACCCCCCCCAGCTCTTACACCAGATACACAGGGTGGGCTACACACACACACACACTCACCCCCCCAGCTCTTACACCAGATACACAGGGTGGGCTACACACACACTCACCCCACCCCCCCAGCTCTTACACCAGATACACAGGGTGGGCTACACACACACTCACCCCCCCCAGCTCTTACACCAGATACACAGGGTGGGCTACACACACACACACACTCACCCCCCCAGCTCTTACACCAGATACACAGGGTGGGCTACACACACACTCACCCCACCCAGCTCTTACACCAGATACACAGGGTGGGCTACACACACACACTCACCCCCCCCAGCTCTTACACCAGATACACAGGGTGGGCTACACTCACCCCCCCACCCCCCCCAGCTCTTACACCAGGTACACAGAGTGGGCTACACTCACCCCCCCCCCAGCTCTTACACCAGATACACAGGGTGGGCTACACACACACACTCACCCCCCCAGCTCTTACACCAGATACACAGGGTGGGCTACACTCACACACTCACCCCCCCCCAGCTCTTACACTAGATACACAGGGCGGGCTACACTCACCCCCCCAGCTCTTACACCAGATACACAGGGTGGGCTACACACACACACTCACCCCCCCAGCTCTTACACCAGATACACAGGGTGGGCTACACACACACACTCACCCCCCCAGCTCTTACACCAGATACACAGGGTGGGCTACACTCACACACTCACCCCCCCCCCCCAGCTCTTACACCAGGTACACAGGGTGGGCTACACTCACACACTCACCCCCCCCCAGCTCTTACACTAGATACACAGGGCGGGCTACACTCACACACTCACCCCCCCCCCCCAGCTCTTACACCAGATACACAGGGTGGGCTACACTCACCCCCCCCCCAGCTCTTACACCAGATACACAGGGTGGGCTACACTCACACACTCACCCCCCCAGCTCTTACACCAGGTACACAGGGTGGGCTACACTCACACACTCACCCCCCCCCCAGCTCTTACACCAGATACACAGGGTGGGCTACACTCAACCCCCCCCCCCAGCTCTTACACCAGATACACAGGGTGGGCTACACTCAACCCCCCCCCCCCAGCTCTTACACCAGATACACAGGGTGGGCTACACACACACACTCACCCCCCCAGCTCTTACACCAGATACACAGGGTGGGTTACACTCACACCCCCCCCACCCCCCCCAGCTCTTACACCAGATACACAGGGTGGGCTACACTCACACACTCACACCCCCTCAGCTCTTACACCAGATACACAGAGTGGGCGACACTCACACACTCACCCCCCCAGCTCTTACACCAGGTACACAGGGTGGGCTACACACACACACTCACCCCCCCAGCTCTTACACCAGATACACAGGGTGGGCTACACTCACACACTCACCCCCCCCCCAGCTCTTACACCAGATACACAGGGTGGGCTACACTCACACACTCACCCCCCCAGCTCTTACACCAGGTACACAGGGTGGGCTACACTCACCCCCCCACCCCCCCCAGCTCTTACACCAGATACACAGGGTGGGCTACACTCAACCCCCCCCCCAGCTCTTACACCAGATACACAGGGTGGGTTACACTGCATACATATAAACACACTCACCCCACCCCAGCTCTTACACCAGATACACAGGGTGGGCTACACACACACTCACCCCCCCCCCAGCTCTTACACCAGATACACAGGGTGGGCTACACACACACACACACCCCCCCAGCTCTTACACCAGATACACAGAGTGGGCGACACTCACACACTCACCCCCCCAGCTCTTACACCAGGTACACAGGGTGGGCTACACTCACACACTCACCCCCCCCCCCAGCTCTACACCAGATACACAGGGTGGGCTACACACACACACTCACCCCCCCAGCTCTTACACCAGATACACAGGGTGGGCTACACTCACACACTCACCCCCCCAGCTCTTACACCAGATACACAGGGTGGGCTACACACACACTCACCCCCCCGCAGCTCTTACACCAGATACACAGGGTGGGCTACACACACACACTCACCCCACCCCAGCTCTTACACCAGATACACAGGGTGGGCTACACTCACCCCCCCCACCCCCCCCAGCTCTTACAACAGATACACAGGGTGGGCTACACTCAACCCCCCCACCCCCCCCAGCTCTTACACCAGATACACAGGGTGGGCTACACTCACACACTCACCCCCCCAGTTCTTACACCAGATACACAGGGTGGGCTACACACACACACTCACCCCCCAGCTCTTACACCAGATACACAGAGTGGGCGACACTCACACACTCACCCCCCCAGCTCTTACACCAGATACACAGGGTGGGTTACACACACACACTCACCCCCCCAGCTCTTACACCAGATACACAGGGTGGGCGACACACACACACTCACCCCCCCAGCTCTTACACCAGATACACAGGGTGGGCGACACACACACACTCACCCCCCCCCCCAGCTCTTACACTAGATACACAGGGTGGGCGACACACACACTCAGCCCCCCCAGCTCTTACACCAGATACACAGGGTGGGCTACACACACACACTCACCCCCCCCAGCTCTTACACCAGATACACAGGGTGGGCTACACTCACACACTCACCCCCCCCCCCAGCTCTTACACCAGATACACAGGGTGGGCGACACACACACTCACCCCCCCCAGCTCTTACACCAGGTACACAGGGTGGGCTACACACACTCTCACCCCCCCCCCAGCTCTTACACCAGATACACAGGGTGGGCTACACTCAACCCCCCCACCCCCCCAGCTCTTACACCAGATACACAGGGTGGGCTACACTCAACCCCCCCCAACCCCCCCAGCTCTTACACCAGATACACAGGGTGGGCTACACTCACCCCCCCCCAGCTCTTACACCAGATACACAGGGTGGGCTACACACACACTCACAGCCCCCAGCTCTTACACCAGATACACAGGGTGGGCTACACACACACACTCACCCCCCCAGCTCTTACACCAGATACACAGGGTGGGCTACACTCACACACTCACCCCCCCCCAGCTCTTACACCAGGTACACAGGGTGGGCTACACTCACCCCCCCCCCCAGCTCTTACACCAGATACACAGGGTGGGCTACACTCACACACTCACCCCCCCAGCTCTTACACCAGATACACAGGGTGGGCTACACTCAACCCCCCC